>NC_050464.1:7856891-8081891 GCF_903995425.1 Onychomys torridus
TTACTCAATTACTGGGCAAGCCTCAATGAAACATTTCACAATTACAGTAAGAATTTATACTGTATCAAGTTGATAATAGAAAAATAAATTTCAAAAGTGGAAAAAAAAAAACAAGAAAAAAAAAGAAAAGAAAAAGAAAAGAAAGTTCTCAAATGCATAAAAACAGAAAGCAATATTGGTGGTGTCACTGTCATGGTTACCAGGACTGGAGGGGCACAAATGGGATTTGTTTAATATGTAGAGTTTCAGTTTTGCAGGATGAAAATGTGTGAATGAACTAAAAAAAAGATATCAAATTGTATGTTTTATTTTTATATATGAACACATACATATTGCTTATTTGTTTGTTTTTCAAGACAGGGTTTCTCTGTGTAGCCCTGGCTGGCCTGGAACTTGCTCTGTAGACCAGGCTGGTCTTGAACTCACAGAGATCTGCCTGCCTCTGCCTCCAAATTGCTGGGATTAATGTGATCCACCACCACCTGGCCTGTATGTTTTATATTTTTAAAACAATTAACATGTCATGTGGAGGCAGAAAATAGAAGTTTCCTCGGAATTAAGAAATCCTACCATTGGGCCTTTGGAATGGCTCAGGAGTTATAAGGACTTCTGCCAAGCATGACGACTTGAGTTCAATTCCTGGGACCCACATAGTAAGAGAAAGGCCAGACTCTGGCAAGTGGTCCTCTGACCATCATGCCACAGTATATGTCCCTGTAATAAATAAGTAATATCTATTTTTAATAAAGAAAGAAACCAGTCTTCATCAAAACCTCTACTATATTCCTATTTTCATATAACATGTTTTATGATGATATTGTCTTTGAGGTTTTCACAGGAGGTGGTAGGAATTGAACCCAGGGGCCCATGGATGCCAAGCTTATGTTCTGCCACTGAGGTAAGCCTCAGTGTTTGTTCTTTGGGTTTTTTTTTAAAAAATCATTTTCAACATATTGCAGAGGCAGGATGATCAAGGAACTCTCAAGGCTAGCCTTGGCTATATAGTAAATTTGAGACTAACTGGGAATACATGAGACTCTAACCAAAAAATAAATATACACGTATTTTTTTCAATTTCTGTTTTTTAAAGGTCTTTAGACTGGAAAGGCAGCTTAATTGATAGAATGTTTGCCTAGCATCCAGGAAGCTCTGGTTTTGCTCCTCATACATCAGGAGTTTGGAGCCAGCATGGGCTGTCTCAGAAAAAAAAACGGGGGGGAGGGTAATAGACGACAGGCATGGTGGCACATGCCTTTAATCTCAGCACTGGGGAGGTGGGAGAATCTCTGTGAGCTCAAGGCCAACCTGGTCTACACAGCAAGTTCTAGCACATAGAGACCCTGTCTCAAAAAAAAGGGGGAAGGGGACATTGGAGCAATGGCTCAGTACTGCTCCCACAGAAGACTCGGGCTTGGTTCCCAGAACCCACATGGCATCTTACAATCATTTGTAATTCCAGTTCCTGGGGATCTGATACCTCTTCTCACCTCCATGGGTTCCTGCATGCGGTACACAGACATACACTCAGGCAATAAATAAGTACTTAAAAAAATAAAAGTCTCTTTGTATGCTGACCTAAAAAAAATATTTTAGGGGCGCTAGCAAGATGATGGCTCAGCTGATAAAGGTGTTTGCTGACAAGCCTCAGATGAGTTCAATCCGTGGGACCCACATAAAGGTAGAAGGGAGAAGAACTGTCCAGAGTTGTCCTCTGACCCCCAAGTGCATGGCAGGGGTGCACACAACATTCATGAACACAATAATAATAAATCGTTTTTTCAAAAACCGAGGTTTTGGTTTGGTTTGGTTTGGTTTTGGGATTTTTGCCTCAGGGTCTCTCTATGTAGCCCTGGTTGACCTGGAATTGGATATGTAGACCAGGCTGGCCTCAGACTCACAGAGACCCACCTGTCTCTACCTCCTGAATGCTGTCACTAGAGACCTGCAAAACTACACCCCTCACAAATTGTTTTTAAAATGGAGAAATTGAATAAAAATGAATGCCAACAATTTCCTAGATCTGGGGTTGTTGAATTATTGTATTTTGAGGGACTTTTATTCTTGTAGAATTCATGTTTGTGGTTACTATTTGGAATATTTTGTGTTCTTTTTAACATCAGAAAATTACATAAGGTCATTGTCACTTTGGTGACCTCCCTAGTATTGTCTTCCAAACCCTACAAGATGTTTGTTTTATTTGGAGTGTTCTCTAACTCTCATTGTATAAACTGTACCCATGGCTCAAAGCTCAGTCATAATAGTAACTGGAAATACTTAACAAAAGCATGGAAAGCCAAATCCCGTTCCCTGTTGTCTGGTTTAGCAAGGCTGGGTGAAACCAGCAGTTGGTGTCTTTCTGTCATCCCAGAGGACTCACAGATTAATTATACTTCGTGAAATAGCAGTATATATGGATGTCTTATGTCCTTTATTTGTTGGTTTTTGAGACAAGGGCTCCAGAAAGTTGAACAGTTTTCCATGAATTTATGGGGAGTTTTTTTCTTTTACTTATTCTGTATGTGCACTCCACATGACACGTTATATTAGATGAGCACACCTGCCACATGGTGTGCATGTGGAGCTGAGGATGCCTTTGTGGGATGGGCTTCCCCCTCCCACACTTATGTGGAATCTAGGAGTCAAACTCAGGTCATCAGGCTTGCAAGGCAAGCACTTCACCACTAAGCTATCTAGCTTGCCCTTCACTTCATGGAGTTCTGTCAGATAAAGAAAATGTAGCAAAGTGCAGGGGAAGCTGGGATCCCAAAGCCAGCCAGCCTGGGCTACATGGTGAGTCTGAGGCTAGCCTGGGTAATTTAGTGAGAACTTGACTCAAAATAACAGTAATGATGATGATGGAAACACAATGAGCCACACTGATAGATCGTTAAAAGAAGTCAAGCCAGGCGGGGTGGCACAGCCTGTAATCCCAGCACTCAGGAGGCAGAGGCAGGCGGATCTCTGAGTTCGAGGCCAGCCTAGTCTAGTGAGTTCCAGGACAGCCAGAGCTACACAGAGGAACTCTATCTTGAAAAGCCAATAGATAAATAAATAGCCCGGAAGGAGGGGACTGGAGCTGCCTGTACTGAATCCACCAAGTTTAAATGAATCCCCAGGGGAGTCTTTGCCCTAGAGGAGATAGAAATGGAGGGGAGGGGATGGGGGAAGGTGGGGATGGGGCACTAGGGGGGAGGACAGGGGAACCCATGGCTAATATGTAAAATTAAAACACAAATATAATAAAAAATAAATTAAAAAATAAGTATAACTGGTAAACCAGTAAAGTTGACTTATTTGTCCATCATCCCTGAATAGACCTGGGGGGCAAAAATAAAGTTGAAAGACCCAAATTCAATACAGAGAAAGTTTAGACACTAATAACTTAGCCAAGAACATAAGTGTCTCACTCTATTTTTCATTTAAGATTTATTTTTATTTTGTGTGTAATTATTTTTGCCTGCATGTATGCATGTGTACCTCTGGCATGCCAGGTGCTCATGAAGGTCTGAAGTGGGCATCAGATCTCAGGAACTAGAGTTGCAGGCAGTCATGAGTTGCCATGTGGATGTCAAGTCCTCCTCAGGAGCTGCTGGAGCTCTTAATCACTGAGCTCTGGTCTCTATTTTTATTGTTTGTTGTGCTAGGGATGGAATTCATAGCCTCAAGCATGCTAGGTAAGTATACTGCAACAGTTATCCCCCAATACCTTTCTACTTTTGATTTTGCAACTATTTGTTTATTTACTTCTTTATTTATATTAATTTAAGGTCTCAGCAAGGTAAAGGGGTGAAGGTGGCTCTGAATGCCCTCTGTGGCCCAGGCAAGGCCTTGGATTTCTCATCTCTCACCTTGGTCTAATGATTGCTAGGGTTATGAGCCTGTAACACCAGGCCTGGCCATGAGTACCACCTTTTTCATTTCAGTGCTGGAGAACGTTCAAGACAAGCACCCTTCCACTGAGCCACACTTCCACTTGAATAACATTATTTTAAGCAATTTCTGTCTCACAGCAAGCCTCTAAATTATGACGGGAATAAACTGAGTGACCTCTTTTGAACCCATGGTAGATTTGCCCAATATCTCTAGGCTTAATTACCTATACCTGGTAACGGTGGGGTTGGGCTCACTATCTGTGAGGGAAAACTGGAAACCCACAAGTTTAAGACCTCCTAGGGTCCTCAGAGATTATTAAACAATTTTATTAACTTTTCATCCATGTCTTTACAAGATTTGTAAACAGCATATTTTACATACTTCACATTCTCATAACTACTCACCATGAATCATCATTTTTGTGTGTGCCTGTGAATGTTTGTGTTCCTGTGGCGGGGTATTAACGCATGTCATTCAGGCAGAGACCATCAGTCATCAGACATCTTCCTCAACAGTGTTCCGCCATCATGTAGACTAGGCTGACCAGCCAGCCTCTGCCTCCTGAGTGCCAGAATTAGAGGATTGTACCACCACAGGCTAGACACTCCGTATTTTTTTTATTAACTTTGTAGTTGTTTTTATTTTATGTTTATGAGTACTTTCCTGTGTGTATGTATGTGCACCATGTGCATACCTGGTGTCTACAGAAGTCAGAAGAAGGCACTGGATTCCCTGAGACTGGTTTCAAAAGACCTTGTGGGTGCTGGAAATGGAATACCACTCCTCTGCAAGAGCAGCCAGTGCTCTTAACCTCTGAGCCATCTTTCAAGCCCCTTTCCACTTTATTTTTTAAGACAGAGTTTCTCACTGAATCTAGAGCTCTCCCATTTGGCTAGACCAGCTGGCCAGCAAGTCCCAGGGATGTTCCAGTCCCCACCTCCCCTATAGTGAGACAATAGACATATATCACAAAACCCAGTTTTTACACAGATGAGTGCTGTGGACCCAAACTCACATCTTTCTGCTTGCACAGGAAGCTTTTTTTTTACCCAGTAAACCATCTTCCAGCAGCTCTCTTCTTGTTACATTTTAAAGCTGTGCATGGGTGTCACAGAGCACATGTGGAGATCAGAGGATGACCTGAAGGAGTCAGTTCTCACCTTCAACTATGTGGGTCCCTGGGGTTGAACTCAGGTCATTAGGCTTGGTGGCAAGTGCCTTTACTGGCCTGAATCATCTCAAACAGCCCTGTTTTTTGCTTTTCTGAGATTGGGTCTCATGTAGCCCAGGTTGAAGTTGGACTTCTTCTGTAGCTGGGGCTAGCCTTGAACTCCTGGCCCTTCTGCCTCCACTTCCCCAGTGTTGGGATTTTAGACAAGAACAGGTCCACCTTAGCCATTTTTCAGTGAATAGTTCAGTGGTGTCAATATTTACAACTGTAAGCTTCAGTGAATAGCAGCTCCCTCTGTCCACCTCTAGAACGTGATCATCTTTTCCAAATGAAACTTGGTCTCCATCAAGTACTACTGAAGAACCAGGGAGAATGCTCAGAGGGTAAAAGTTCAGTCTGTTACTGTCCTGACTCATTCTCAGCAATAATAGGTCATCCTAGAAGTCACGTCACTACAAGCTGTGGCTTTTAACAATATTGGAAAGATGGAACAATGCTGGTTGAACCCTGGGGTGGCAATGCACTGAATTCAGTTACACTCACCAGCAGCACCATGAAGTCTTTGGGGAAAGTGTGTGCTGAGACAGGAAAAGAATCTGAACCTGAAAGGACCAGTTCGAATGCCTACCGAGTCACCGGGAGTCACTACAGGAAAAACACCAATGGTGAAGGGTTCAACATTTTGAATTGTGAATCTATAGGCAACTCTGATTTACACAGTACTTCAGCGATTGTTAAAACTGCTTCCAACAGTATTGAGCCAGTAGTGGTAGCTGAAGTCTCTATTGGAGATGCCTAAATCAACTGCTTTAATAAACTGACTTAGCAAGAGTGGATTCCTGGAAGTTGTCCTCTGATCTTCACACATGCACTATGGCAAGTGAACACTCTCACTCTACTACCACACACACTAAAACGAGGCTGGGCAATAGTGGCACACACCTTTGATCCAATCGGCCAGCCTGTTATACAGTGGGTTCCAGGGTAAACCAGGGCTGCCTAGTGAGACCTGTCTCAAACAAACAAAACCAACTTTAAGTTAATTAGCATTAACTAAATGTAATAAAATCTTTAGAAGCTTAAAAGAAATAAATAAATTGACTTAGGCTGGGCAGTAGTGTCTTACACCTTTAATCTCAGCACTCCCAGCACTTGGGAGGCAAAGGCAGGTGTATCTCTGTGAGTTCCAGGCCAGCATGATCTACAGAGCAAGTTCCAGGACAGCCAGGGCTGAACACAGAAACCTTGTCTTGAAAAACCTAAAATAAATTAATTAATTAAATAAATAAAAATAAATAAATAAATATGATCTGCATCTGTAATCAACTCCTGAAAGTTGCCCTCTGACCTCCACATGCATATCATGACATGTGTGAACAAAGTGCATACACATAACAAATAAAATTAAAACATTCAAAAAGTAATAAAACTGCCGTCAGGGAACTGGAGAGATGGCTCAGTGGTTAAGAGCATTGACTGTTCTTCCAGAGGACTCATTCTCAACATTCATACACATAAAAAGCCAAAATCTTAAAAAATAAAAACATATGTATTGCCGGGCGGTGGTGGCACACGCCTTTAATCCCAGCACCCAGGAGGTAGAGCAAGGCGGATCTCTGTGAGTTCCAAAGTGAGTTCTAGGAAAGGCACAAAGCTACACAGAGAAACCCTGTCTTGAAAAAACAAAACAAAAAACATGTATTGATATAATCCATTATGTTATAAATTCTTACTACATATATGTTATCTATCTATCTAATCTCATGGGACTAGAGAGATGGTTACAAGCTCTTGCAGCTCTTACAGAGAACTCCAATTCAGTTCCAAGCACCCTCATCTGGTAGCTCACAACTAACCATAATTCCAACTCTAGGGGATCTGACTGGGCTCCGTGGGTATCTGCATACATGTGGCATTCACTCACACAGACACACACAAATATTATATATATATATATATATATATATATATATATATATATAGTATTTCCTAAAACAAAATACACAGATGAGAAAGTCAAGGTGGCCAAATCAATTCTGTGGTATGAGGCACTGAGTTCAGAATAACCTATCGGAACCATGAATCTATTTTATTAAGTTTAATTTGCTATGCAAAATAAAGCTTTAACTTTCAGCAAACTGTTCTATCTGCAATCCACTTCCTTCTGTTTGAGCAAATTAGCAAAACTATGTAAACTCTAGTGCTTAATGGTCTCCTCAAATGTTCACATATATTAAGGTTGCAGGTATGCCTCAGTTGATTGCCTAGTATGCACAGGGCCCTGGGTTCAATCTTCAGCAATGGATGCATGCATGCACAATTCCATGAATATTATATGCCATGTAGTTTTATGGATTGTATCCTGAAATACAAAAAAGAATAAAATTGGAAAACTGATCAAATGTGAATTAAAAGCTGGGTATGGGGCTAGTGAGATGGGTCAGCAGGTAAAGGCACTTATCTTGCCAGCCTGATGACCTGAGTTGATCCCTGGAAGTTGCATGGTGGAAAGAGAGAACTGACTCCCACAAGTTGTCTTCCAACCTTCAATATGGCACATTTTTAAAACCTTTGAAAAAACAAGAAACAGCTGAGTGGTGGTGGCATGTGCCTTTAATCCCAGCACTTGGGAGGCAGAAACAAGTGGATCTGAGTTCCAGGCTAGCCTGGTCTACATATTGAGCTCCAGGACAGGCTTCAGAGCTACAGGTAAACCCTGTCTCAGAAAAAAAAACAAAAACCACCACAACCACCACCACCACCACCACCACCACCACCACCACACACACACACACACACACACACACACACACACACACACACACACACGCCAGGCATAGTGATGTATGCCTATAATCCCAACACCCATGTAGGTGAAGCAGGATTGCCAAGAGTTCTGGCCAGCCTGGGCTAAACAGTGAGTTCCAGATCAGTCAGAGCTATATATCAAAAGTTTGTCTTATATATATATATGTGTGTGTGTGTCTTATATATATATATATATATATGTGAAGTTTAATTGAAGAAGGAAGAGAAGAAGGGAAGAAGACAGAGACAGGGAAAAAGACTGCAATAAACAAACTAACCAGTGGGGAAAATGAAGGCTTTTTGAAAGCGGCTCATTTGCCTCGGTGGACATGTGGCTCCCTCTTCTGGTAGGTCTGACCCTTGCATGCACTGATGAGCTAAGTTTGTCTTCCTGGCTGCACATGAAGATGCTTGCCTTTCTTTCTGTGGCATCACAGCCACTGTGGCTCCTTGCAGGTCACCTTCAGAATTCGAGTTTTCTATTGAAATCCTTTTTGTGTGATACTGGGGAATGAAACCAGAGGCATACTCCACTTCTGTGTGTGTGTGTGTGTGTGTGTGTGTGTGTGTGTGTGTGTGTTGTGTTGAACCCAATGTCTCCTGTGTGCTAGGCAAGTACTTCTAAAACAATCTTTAAAAACAACTATGCCCAGTTGGATGTAGAGATACACACCTTCAAGCCCACCACTTGGGAGGGAGAAGCAGATAGATCTCTGTGAGTTTGAAACCAACCTCATCTACATAGGGTTCCAGGCCAACTAGGGCTATATAGTGATGCCTTGTCTTGGGGGGAAGAAAAGAGTCTGTTGACATAGCTCAAAGCTTTTTTTTCTCTTTCTTTTTCTTTTCTTTGTCCTTAGGGAGCTGGAGAGATGGCTCAGTGTTAAGAGCCCTGGATGCTCTTCCAGAGGACCTAAGTACAGTTCCAAGCACTTACATGGAGGCTCACAACCACCTGTAACTCCAGTCCCTGAGAGTCTTATGCCCTCCTCTGGCTAATGGCTATGTGGGGAGTTGGAGCCCAGTCCGGATCATATGAGACCCTGACTCAAAAGCAAGGAGTCTTAATGGGCCCCAGGAAAACGAAAATAAAAACTTCTATACTTTTAGAACTTTCCTAAACAAGTAACTTTGAAAACCTTTTGGGGGTTGGGGATTTAGCTCAGTGGTAGAGCGCTTGCCTAGCAAGTGCAAGGCCCTGGGTTCTGTCCTCAGCTCTGGAAAAAGAAAAACAACAACCAACCAACCAACCGCCTTTTGGACTGGCGAAACGACTCAGCAGTAAAGGAGCTTGCTACCAAGCCTGAGTTCAAGCCCTGCCCCCATACGTGCAGGGAACCAACTCCTAAAACTGTCCTCTGAACTCCACCTCTGTGCAGTGAGCTTGCTACCAAGCCTGAGTTCAAGCCCTGCCCCCATACGTGCAGGGAACCAACTCCTAAAACTGTCCTCTGAACTCCACCTCTGTGCAGTGAGCTTGCTACCAAGCCTGAGTTCAAGCCCTGCCCCCATACGTGCAGGGAACCAACTCCTAAAACTGTCCTCTGAACTCCACCTCTGTGCAGTGAGCTTGCTACCAAGCCTGAGTTCAAGCCCTGCCCCAATACGTGCAGGGAACCAACTCCTAAAACTGTCCTCTGAACTCCACCTCTGTGCAGTGGCACACACACACACCTGTAATGTAACGAAAAAAATTCCTTTTGGTTTTTCAAGACAGGGTTTCTCTGTGTGTCCCTGTTGTCCTGGAACTAGCTCCACAGACCAAGCTAGACTTCAACTTTCGAGATCTGCTTGCTTCTGCCTCCTGAATGCTAGGATTAAAGGTGTGTGCCACCACCGCCCCATGGGGGAAGGGATCTTTTAAAAAGAACTTTTTCAGGGTTGGGGATTTAGCTCAGTGGTAGAGCACTTGCCTATCAAGCGCAAGGCCCTGGGTTCGATCTTCAGATCAAAATAAATAAATAAAAAGTAAATAAAAAGAACTTTTTCTTGGGTAACCTAGTACTATGTAGACCAGAATGGCCTCAAACTCACAGATCCACCTGCCTCTGCCTCTCATGGGCCTGGTTTCCTTCCTCAGATTTTTATTATACAAATATACAGTTCTTTAATGAAGGGTTAAGCTTGAAGTAGATGCCTTTTAACAGATGAAATTTTTTTTTTTTTTCCCTGAGATAGGGTTTCTCTGTGTAACAGTCCTGGCTGTCCTGGATCTTACTTTGTAGACCAGGCCTCAAATTCACTGAGATCCGCCTGCCTCTGCCTCCCAAGTGCTGGGATCAAAGGCATGTGCCACCACCGCCCGGGTTTAACTGATAATTCTGATAACACACACACACACACACACACACTATTCACTGACCTCCACATAAGCACTGTAACACACACACCCACTCACTCATCCACACAATAAATAAAAAAAATTTTTAAAGAAATATTTGTGTGGCCAGGTGACAGGCCTTTGATCCCAGCACTTGGGAGGCAGAGCCAGGTGGATCTCTGTGAGTTCAAGGCCAGCCTGGTCTACAGAATGAGATCCAGGACAAGCATCAAAACTACACAGAGAAAACCTGTCTCAAAAGACCAGAAAAAAAATAAATACTTGTGTAAATAGACTATTCTATTGTGACTTGATTTTACATACAGGCACAAGCCATTTATTACACAACTTAGTATAAATCTTGGATACTCAAATTTATAGACTGATTGCTCTGATATGACATAACAGAACTGAACTGTGGGATTCTCTCTACATTAAAATGTATTTATTCATTATTTGGGTATGGAGGTCAAAGTGCAACTTGAAGGAACTGGTTCTCACCTTCTATGTGAATTCCTGGATTCGAACTCAGGTTGTCAGGACTGCTGATGACACCTTTAACTGCTGAGCCCTCTCACCAGCCCAATTTACACGTGATCATTTCTTAATTTACTTTTTACTCTCCATAGTCTTGCAACCACCTACTGACTTCAAGACCTCATCATCTGCTCCAATTTTTCTTAAAGAAAGGAAATCATGATTTCCAGATATGAATAACAAGTCCAACATTTTCTACTAGGCATAGTCCCTAAATTTAAATAATTGTATTGTTCAGTCCTTAAGAGCAAAGACTGTTATGTAGAGGATGTGGATGTGGATCAGCACAGAAACCTAGGAACTCAGTTCTTGCCTAGCACCCACAAGGTCCTGTGATCCATCCCCAGCACTACATAAAACAGGTGTAATGGTACATGCCTGTAGTCCAGCACTCAGGAGGTAGATGAGTTGAAGGTCATCCACAGCTACATACTGCAAGTCCAAGGCTACATGTTCAATGAAAACTTCATCTGAGGGGAAGGGAAAAAAAAAAAAAAAAGGCCTCATGTGGCTCAAATTCAGACAACTTTGGCTTCAGGGGTGCTTGGGTTACAGATGTCCACCACAGTCAGCCAGTCCTGAAGCACCATGTTTCTGTAGTATTTGTTTCAAATGTTTATACTTCTTTGAAATTATATGACTCTTTGTTCTGCTTCTGAATGCTGAGATTATAGATGTGAACCACCATGCCCAGCTTTCTTGGGGTTTTGAGTTATAATCTCATTATATAGCCCAGGCTGGTCTTCACCTCTAGGCTCTTCTCTGCATCTCAAGTGCCAGGATCACGAGTGTACCACCATACCCAAGCAGAGATGAGTATTTTGAAAAAACTCAATGTACACTTAGAGGCTCGCTACATATCACTTTTCCATGGCCATCTACCTTTTTTTTAAATGTGCATTGGTGTTTTGCCATGGGTGTCAGGTCCCCTGGAACTGGAGTCACAGACAGCTGTGAGCTGCCATGTGGGTTCTGGGAATTGAACCAGAGTCCTCTGGAAGAGCAGTCAGGCTCTTAACCACTGAGCCATTCTCTCCAGCCTCCTAACATCCACCTTTATCATACAGGCCCTCTCACTGGCCTGGAGTTCACTAATTAGGCTAGACTGGATGGCTAACAAGCTTCACAGACTCTATCACCTCCCTGATGCTGGGACTGTAAACAATGGCAGCTATGCTGGGCTGTGGTATGTGAGTTCTGGGAATCAAACTCAGGCCCAGCTTGCACAGAAAGCAATTTCCTGTGCCCCTAGCCCTTTGTTTTGTTCCTGGTACATTCTTGCTTTGTAATCCAAGTTGGCATAGAACTCAATTCATAGACCAGGGTGTGTTTGAACTCATAATCAGCACAGGCTAGCCCGGAACTCATGCCTCAGCCTTCTGAGTGTTGGGTGTGCAGTACTATACTTGACCATGTTGCACTATTTCTGAACCTATGAGAGAGAGGAGAGAAGAGGAAACAGGAGGGCAAAGAAAGAAGGAGGAGGAGGGTAAGAGGAGGATGGAGGGGGAAAGAGTTCAAATCCGTCTATGTGTTGGCTTTCTTCAAGTAGACTCACATCTTCATTAGCAACCTGTCTCACCCGGTGCTACAGATGCTTAAATGTTAGGAAGACAGTGATATTAACAAAAAGATGAGGAAACATGAGCACACACACAAAATAAAACATTTATTATGCTAAAGAGCAGATTTTATTATTTTCCCAAAACACTAAAATAGCCCATGGCATAGTAATTTAGCACACAGTATAAATGACATATATAGTCAGGTTCTCCTCCCCCCAGGACTGTTTTAACTCTCTTGGGTAGGGAGCTTAAAAATGTCCACTCTTTAAATGACCTTTATTAAAGTTATCAACAAACCACAAAGGGAGAAATACTTTAGAAAAAAATCAATGTAAAAGAGATCACGAATCCTAGCATCTGGGAAAGGGGAAATACTTCATTTGCAATCTGTGTTCTGTCAGCAGAAGAGTCCCAAACTCTTCTGTGATTTAAGATAATCCTAAATTTAATATTGCAACTTCTCCAAAGTGCCGCCGTTGACAACTGCGCTTCAAGCTGAAGGAAAGGACGTGTGTGCTTGCAAGTCAGAAAGTCCATACAGTGCAGAAAGGGCAAGACTCGTCATGACCAGAGCAAGGCTTACAAGAAGTGGAGGGGCAGCCTACAGAGCTCCACTTCTATCAGGTGGCCAGAGGTGAGCTGAGACAGGTGGCATCTGGGATGTTAGCCCTTTAGAATAGGTCTCCGCAATAAAGAACTCTGCGCTAAATGGTTTTGTCTGATCTATACTGGACAATCATTTCTTAGAAGGGTTTTCCAAGTTCCGAGTCTTTACAAAACGATTAAAAACATGCTCAAGAATGTCTCTCTGCATCAATCAGCGAGGTGTGTCTGGTCACAGGAATCAGAGCAGGAACTGAATGGCTGCAGCATACACCAGAATTAATGCAAAAGAAACTGCAAGACGACCTTTAAAATTAATCTGCTATTTTTATTGTTCTGCCTGTACCTTATCTATGGCATTAGACTTGCTAATCTGGAGGATTGCAGAGCCAGTGACCCCCACGACTATCTGCAGACCTTCTGAAGTACTTTTTAAGCTTGAGAGAGTTTTGTTGTATTCTACTGTTTGCTCTGAAAACACAGGGTTTAAACAGTCAAGAGATACACATCTTGTCTCATCTTCTGGGAGAACCTCATAATGGGCAGAAGCATATGGCAGCTGGCACAGCTCAGAATATGGGTAAGACAGTTCCGACCTGGTACCCAGCCCCTCAAGAACAACACTTAGCAGCAGTTTACACTTCAGGAAACCCATTTCCCTCAGTTTTGGATGACCTGGCCATCCTGACACCCAGGACTCTCCTTTGGGGTACTGTCCACAGCTGTCTGTGGCCCTGGGCCCTTTTCCTGGCCAGTTACTTCCTAGTGCATCTCCGATGCCACAGGATACCCCAGCCAGATGTTCTTCTGAAGCAGGTGACAGAATCTTGCTTATGGAGGCTGCTGGAGCCAAATTTCTTCCCATTGATTCCTTCAGATACTGAAGCACTTTGTACCCACTGTGAAGTATGCGGTCAGCCTCACTCTGATCATGTTTCATTTCCAAGGATGCCACCACTGTGTCCTGTGACTTTCCATCAGTATCTGCTACAGGCTGATCTGTCCAGGAAGGCACATCTGCTCGGCTGGGGCTCCCCTTCTGGCTTCTCTTCTTAAGGTCGCATGATAGTTTGTCCAAGTTACCTCCTTGTGACCTCTTTACATTTGCCAAGAAAGTACCCAGGGTTCCTCTCCCACCCCTCATGCTTTGCGCCCTCTGATGCAGTGAGCCGGGGTGATGCCTATCAGTCAGGGGTGGCCTTCAGTGGATCTCAATATGAACCTAGAAAAGATAATCAAATCAAAATTCTGTGACAGAGGGTTATTAAAACACTTAAGCACACAAAATATCACCAAATACTAGTTCCTTGAGGAATGAGGCCTCAGAGCTGAACAGGAACCAGAGAGTGAAAGGCACTGGCCACTGTCACAGACCAGCCTGGGCTTTGTAGTGAATTCCAGACTAGCGTATGCTTATAGCATAGAGATGGAAACAGGAAGATCACAAGTTCAAGGCCATCCTTGGCTACAGAGTGAATCTGAAGTCAGTCTGGGCTATATGAGACCTTGACTCAAATAGATAAATACACAAAGTATACATAAAGGCAAACAATCAATCCCCATGTCCCCAGGTCTTATAAGCCCCAGCCCCCATGTTAAGTCTACAAAAAAATCAATACTGTTATGCTATGGTAAACAAACCTGCCCACCAAAATGCTGAGTGAGAGAGGAGTTTATTTCCAAGTTCAAGGGAAAAATAAAATGCAGTTCTGGGAGCCAGTTCCTCAACTCCACTCCTTTCACCCCTGCTGAAGATGCTAAGGACTCAAAATGCAACAGAGAGCTAGGAGCAAAGGCTCCAAGGCATGGCCAAGATCCTCAGGGCAATCAGAAGGCCTCCTCCACACAAACCCTCCCTGTAAGATCCTCAGGGCAATCAGAAGGCCTCTTCCACACAAACCCTCCCTGTAAGATCCTCAGGGCAATCAGAAGGCATCTTCCACACAAACCCTCCCTGTAAGATCCTCAGGGCAATCAGAAGGCATCTTCCAAACAAACCCTCCCCTGTATGAGGCAGCCAACCTGCTCAATGACAATAGGCCTGACCCAGATAGGCAGCTGCTGCCCTGCTGGATGCCTGTCTCCTCACCTTCCCCAAACCAGGCTATTAATGGCCTCGGGCACCTGACCGTCCAGACTACCACTGCTCTGTAACCTAAAAATATCCTGCCCCCAATACTTTGCAAAGCAAGCTAGCAAGGCCAGTCCTAAGGGGACTAGGAAGGAGTTACAGTGAGTAGGGCAATGGGCTTGGTTGAGCAGGATCCTGTGGGCTGGTGGCTTGAGCACACACTCGAAGACGACAAGCCTACAGCTGTGGAGAGCTGTGAAGTGGACCCTGGTACTGATGGGCCCTGAATACCAAGGATGAGGAAAGGCGCTCACACCACCCTTCTGAATGAAGCTGACTGGGAGAACACATCACTGAGTTTCTTCTACGGACCTGGCAAGCATCTCTGCATCACACCTGATCTCACAAAGCCAGCTGTGCCCTATGGTCACGCCTTGTCTCCTGGTCACACATCTGCTCAAAAGTTCATTCAATAAGGAGAAGCTACACCCAGCTCTGGAGGAGCTGGATGAGTCAGTATCCTCAGGAGAGGTCACAATTTCTCAGGCTGTGTTGGAGGCTGAGCATGGGAAAGCACTGAGCACTCTCTCCAGGCAGCAGCATCCCACAGTGACAGCGGTGGCAGCTTTTCTGTCAGTACTGACAAGTGTCTCAGGGAATGAATGAAGGGCTGCTGGAGGGTTGTTAAAGCAAAGGGCAGAAAAGGGACCTCAACAGACAAGTGCATCTCAGTGGGGGAGCAGAGGTCAAAGCCCAGACTGGGGCTGCTGAAGCAGTGAATAGTGAACAGTCAGTCTATCCAAGGCAAGCAGCTAACGTTGGAAGTCTCCCCTTTACCTGGGATTCAGCTCCTAGGATTTCTTTGCTACAGAATCAGCTGCTCCCCAAGCCTTTCCCCGAGTCAGGTGCTGTTCTAGGTCATAATGCCAGGACAGCGGAACAAGAAGACAAAACAGATCCAGGTTTCCTTTCTAGTGAATCATTAACCCATATGCATAAACCTCACTGTAATACTGCTCAAAGGTCAATCTATAGCCACGCCTCATAACTGTTTAAGTGAGGGACTGGAGAGGGCCCGGCAGTTAAGAATGCTTGTTGCTCTTCCACCTGATATCAATTCCCAGCACTCAAAAAGGGCGGACTCACAACTGCCTAGGGATCCAATACCCTCTTCTGGCCTCCATGGGCACACATCCCACACATAAAAATTTCAAATTAAAATACAGTTCCAGTTCCATATCCAAGTGGTCCAGTTCCATTTCCAAGTGCATGGGGGAGGGAAGGCACTTTTATCCACAGCTCTAGGGAGGTGGAGACACGCAGATCTCTGAGTCTTGCTGGCCAGCTAGCCTAGCCTACTGGGCAAGTTCCAGTCCAGTGAGAAAGTCAAGATGGAAGCATAACACCGGAAGTTGTCCTCAGTCTCCACATACATGTGCACTACCCCCCCCCCCCGAAAGTTAAGATGAGCCCAAAGTGGTGGTGCATGGCTGTACTCTCAGTACTCAGGGAGAGCATAGAGAGGAGAATCATGAGTTCAAGGTCATCCTCAGCTATTCAGTAAATCTGAGGCCAGCTTAGGGCTACATAAGAACCCATCTTTAACTTTCCTCTCAAAATAAATAACAAGGGGCAAGAGATATAACCCCATGGTAGAATGTTGACCCTGGATTACACCAAGCTCTTAGTTTGGGTTTTTTGTTTTGTTTTTTTTGAGACCAGAGTCTCACTATGCAGCCCTGGCTAGTCTAGAGTTCACTATGTAGATAGACCAGGCTACCTTAAATTCAATGAAATCTGCCTGCCTCTGCTTCCCAAGTGCTAGTGTGAAACGAAATACCTGGCTAAGCCCTTGCTTTGACCTCAACAACAACACACACACACAGTTAAAACAAGCCAAGTGTGGTGGTACATGACTGGAATCCCAGTATGGAGGAGGCCAAGACAAGGCGGCTTTCCAGTCTAAGGCCAGCATGGACTACATGGCAAGAAATGTATCTCAAAAACATATGAAGTAATGGCACCAGAATATATGTGGATAAGGACTTTCTAATGACAGCAAACATCAAACATGAAAAAAGATTGAACTTGGACTCCACAAAAATAAACGTTAAGGATCTGGATAGAGGATTCGCTAGTTAAGAGCACTTGCTATTCTTGCATAAGACTGGTGTTCAAACACAGCACCCACATGGTTGCTTACGACCACCTGTAACTCCAGTTCCAGTGAATCTGATGCCCTCCTCTGGCCTCCGAGGGCACCAGGCATGCAAATGGGGCACAGATATATATGCAGGCACTTACACATACCCATAAAATAGAAATAATAAATCTTTAAAAACGATTTTCAGACTCAGCATGGTGGTACCTACCTTGAATCCCAGCACTTGGGAGGATGAGGCAGGAAGAATTCTAGTTCAAGGCCAGCCCTGTCGCAAACCTCCTTTTCTCAAAAGTAAACAAACTTAAGCATGACCAAAACATATCATAAGCAAAGACAAAGCAGAATATGCTCAAAAATTGTTTATCTAGGGGCTGGAGAGATGGCTCAGAGGTTAAGAGCATCAACTGCTCTTCAGAGGTCCTGAGTTCAATTCCCAGGACCCACATGGTGGCTCACAACCATCTGTAATGAGATCTGGCACCCTCTTCTGTATGCATAATAAATAAATAATTCTTAAAAAAAAAAAAAAAAAAAAAAAAGGCGGGGGCTGGAGAGATGGCTCAGAGGTTAAGAGCACTGACTGTTCTTCCAGAGGTCCTGAGTTCAATTCCCAGCAACCACATGGTGGCTCACAATCATCTGTAATGAGATCTGGAACCCTCTTCTGTATGCATAATAAATAAATAAATCTTAAAAAAAAAAAGGGGGGGGTTGGGGATTTAGCTCAGTGGTAGAGCGCTTGCCTAGCAAGCACAAGGCCCTGGGTTCGAGCCTCACCTCAAAAAAAAAATACATTTAAAAAAAATTGTGGGCTGGAGAGATGGCTCAGAGGTTAAGAGCACTGACTGCTTTTCCAGAGGTCCTGAGTTCAATTCCCAGCAACCACATGGTGGCTCACAACCATCTGTAATGAGATCTGGTGCCCTCTTCTGGCCTGCAGTCATACATGTTGTATACATAATAATTTTTTTAAAAAACTTAAAAATAAAGAAGTGCAGTGTATTTATTAAAAAAAAAAAAAATCTAACAGCCAGGTATGGGTGGCTTGTGCCTCAGATGCTTTGAAGCAAGCAGACCAATCATTTTTAGTTCAAGTCCTGTGTAGAATACATGGTTATATTCCAGGACAGCCTGCAGTATAGACAGAGCAGGGGTAGGACTGGGGAGATGGCTCAGTGAGTAATATCATTTCCTGTACTAGCACGAGAATCTGAGTTAGAAACTCCCACACTTAAACAAACACTCCAATGAGGTGGGTGTGACCACATGAGCATCTGTAAACCCAGCATTTCCAGGATGGAAACAAAATCCCCTGCGGTTGCCCCAGCTAGCCTAGCTGAAACATCAAGCTTCCAGTTCAATGAGATGCTGTTTCAATGTGCACTTGGGCATATGCATCCACACTCATGTGCATGCATCAAACACACACACACACACACACACACACACACACACACACAAATGCCCATAGCAACATTATGCATAGTCAGATAGTGACAACAACCCAAAGGTCCAGTAGCCAACTGAAAGTTATCTGGAGTAATGGCAACTATTAATAGATTCAAAGTGGGATCCAGCAGTGGAAAAGCACATTGGTGGAGGCAACTGGAGCCATCTAAGTGGCATGCTCACACCAGAGGTGGGGAACTCTATAGGGGTTCTCAAGACTATCATTTTTTCCTTTTCTTATTTATTTAAGACACAGAGTCTTGAATAGCCAGGCTGACCTCAAACAGGCCAGATAGTGGAAGACGACCCTGAACTCCTGATCTCTTGCATACTTGGACTACAGGGCGAGGTCATCTTGCCTTAGTTGTATGTGGTGCTGGGGATGGAACCTAGGTCTCAGGGCATGTTAGGTGAGGTCTCTTCCAGCCAGGCCACATCCCCAGTGCCTTATCCACTCACCTGTCCGTGGACTTGTTGCTACTGTCTTTGGGATACTGTTTATCAACACTGGAGGACCGGGCTTTGAATCATTTTCAAACCTCTCAGGTATATACCCAGAAGCAGACTTAGTTGACTGTGGG
The DNA here is from genome assembly GCF_903995425.1 of Onychomys torridus. Lineage (NCBI taxonomy): Eukaryota > Metazoa > Chordata > Mammalia > Rodentia > Cricetidae > Onychomys > Onychomys torridus. The sequence goes on from NC_050464.1 coordinate 7,876,034, forward strand.
TTAAGTCCACATTCAACAGTGTGAAGAACCACAAGGCTTTCATGACAGCTGAGCATTTTACAATCCAACCAGCAGCACACAAGGACTGAGGACACGCACCTTTACCTACATCTGCTTCTGCAACCTCTGCTCCCACCCTCCACCTTACAAAGCCATCCTAACAGGTGTGGAGTGGCATCTCACTGCTCCTGAGTGATCTGCTTTCTCCAGGAGTTCAGGATCTTCTCAAGGACACATCTGCCATCTGTGTATCTGCTTAGATAAATCTCTATGCCAGCTCCTTCAAAGACTGGATTAGGCTGCTTGGGTTTTTGTTTGTTTGTTTGTTTGTTTGTTTCTTAATTGTAAGAGGTCTTTCTCTATTCAGGGTATTAATCCTTTACCAAATTTACCAACAAACGCTTTTTTCCATTCTGTGGGTGATCTTTTTTACTTTCTTCCCCCTGATGTTAAAGATGGACCCAGGGCCTTATCCACACTGAGCTAACATGTGACCACTGAGCTACATACTCAGCTCCTCCAAATTCATTCTTTTTTATGTAGAAGTAGTTTGTGTTTATTCAATTTTATTGCATCCTACAAAACTATCAAGGGGTGAAGAAACTGGCTCAGACAAGTGGGGGCTGGAGCTCAGAGCTCAATACACTAAGTGCAGCCCCAGCAGTAAGCAGTTTTGGTATTTGGTTTTTTGTTTGTTTGCTTGTTTGTTTGTTTGTTTGTTTGAGACAGGGTTTCTCTGTGTATCCTTGGCTATCTTGGAACTCTCTCTATAGACCAGGATGGCCTCAAACTCATAGAGATTTGCCTGCCTGTGCTTCCCAAGTGCTGAGATTTCATCTCTCATGTGACGGGTCTCTTTTTACTTATTATTAGTAAAAATAGAATGAATTCACATACTTTGAAACAGTATTTATATGTGTGATGGATACAAGTGTGTGTGCACATTCCAAGGTCAAAGGACAACCCTGGTGTTGGTTCTCGCCTTCTCTGCAGCCAGAATTCTTACACTAACACCTGCCTGGACCATACAGGATTATTTCCAACTCTTTCAGAAACAAGGAGGCTGCTGTGGTGACACAGCTTGTAATCCTAGTGCTCGGGGAGCCAAAGCAGGATCTAGAATTCCAGTACCCTGAGCTACAAAATGAGTTCTAGGTCAGCCTGGTGAGGCTGTCTCAAAACAAGCAAAATGAAACAAGTCCAGAATACAGAATACAGGTAAGAGGCAGGGAAGATGACTCCAGAGTTAAGAGTGTTTGCTGCTCCTGGAAATGACCCAAGTTAAGTTCCCAGCACCCACACTGGGTGGTCACAATCACCTATAACTCCAGCTCAGGGAATCCGACACTCTCTTCTTGCTTCCACATGCATCTGCATAAACACCCATATACACATTTTTTAAAAAAAGGAATTTAGGTGTTGGGCCAAAAGTCACTTTCTACCAAGACTGATGACCCCAATCGATGCCCAGGACCCACAGTATAGAAAGAGAGAACTGATTCAGACAAATTATCCTCTACCCTACACACACACTTAAACACCAAGGAAAAGCAAGAAGGGGAGCTGCTCCAATGCACTTTGTACAAATCTACCACTTTCTTCCTGGCTCACTACTTTAGTCTCCAGCTTTCTGCTGTTCCAGGCTTGACCCACATGTGGGTCCTTGTGAGAGCTCTGCCCTCTGTCCCCACTCTGCACTCCTCCAACCCAAACATCAGTGTGGCAACAGTCTCCACCTCGGCCAGGGTTTTGCTGAAGTACTCAATGAGGTCCTCTGTTCTGCTCAGAATGCCAGCCAGCTGCCCTTCCCTTAGAAGACAGAAAGATTTCCATGTGCTAGAGAAGTTCTGAGAATGGGTGTGTGACAACTGCCCAATATGGAAAGGCGTTAATGCCCCAAATTAGACACTTAACTAGCAAGATAATTTGGTTTTTTATTTATTGAGATGGAGTTTCATGTGACCCAAACTGACCTCAAACTCACTCTGTAGCTGATACTGACTTTGAATTCCTGATGCTCCTGCCTCCGGCTCCTAACTGCTAAGATCATAAGCTTGCACCACTATACCTAGCTTGCACGATAAGCTTTGTTATAAGTTTTTCCTCCCTTAGTGTCTCTACATGCTGAGATTCCAGACCTGTAGGACAATGTCTGGTAAAGCAAAAACTTATTAAATACAAGGGGGAAAAGATGTCTACGTGGTAAGAGGGTACTGAAACCCATGAAGCTATGGATTTAGAAAGGGGTTCAGAGTGGAGAAAGAGGCCTTTTGAGGGCTTTTGAGATGGCTCTGTGGGGAAATGTGCTTGATACTATGCCTGCTGACTTGAGTTTGAGAAAAGGAACCCATACTATAGGAGACAAGGGACTCCTGCAGGTTGTGCTCTGACCTCTATGCATACATTATGACATTCCATGTGCACACACACACACACACACACACACACACACACACTCTCATGCACATATACATAAAATAAGTAAATAGGATGCAATAGAAAGAGGAGATTGGAGCTAGGAGCTGGGGATGTAGCTCAGTGGCCAAGAGTCTGTGAGTCTAATCCCCAGTACTAAACAAGTGGGACAGAGCTGGGTGGTGGTGGAGCACACCTTTAATCCCAACACTAGGGAGGCAGATTTCTACAGAGCGAGTTTGAGGCCAGCCAGGGCTACACAGGGCAATCTTGTCTCAAAAAACTTAAAAAGAAGAAGAGGAGAAAGAAGAGGAGGAGGAGGAGGAGGATGGTTAAGAGCATAGAAGGCAAATAATGATTCGAAGGTTTGCTGAGCACAGGCAGCAAGGGAGGAGCTGAAGGTGAAATAGGACATCTTGGTCGGCCTTCATAGTATCCTTTCTCTTCTTTTTAGGCCTTCTCTTTGGGGGACACAGGACTAAGACACTTGATCCATGTTTCCTGTTTTTAATATTTATTTGTTTGTTTGTTTGTTTATTTATGATGTATATAGCATGTATAGTTGACTGCAGGCCAGAAGAGGGCACCAGATCTCATTGCAGATGGTTGTGAACAACCACGTGGTTGCTGGGAACTGAACTCAGGACCTCTGCAGTCAGTGCTCTTATCCTCTGAGCCATCTCTCCAGCCCAATCCATGTTTCTTCCAGCCATACCAGTGAAAAGTTATAGGCATGGCTTGTTCCAGCAGGTATTCATGATACTGGTTATGTCTGTTGGTTTGGTTTTTGTTTTTCAAGAGGAGATTTCTCTATGTATCCCTGGCTGTCCTGGAACTAGCTCTGTAGACCAAACTGGCCTCAAAGTCAAAGATCCACCTGCCTCTGCCTCTGCCTCTGCCTCCTGCATGCTGGAATTAAAGGTGTCCACCACCGCCCAGCATTTTATATAGTTATTTTTAATTTTTATTTTAGTTGGGAATGGGCAAGGTTTCATGTAGCCCAGGCTGGCTTTGAACTCCTGCTCTTCCAGCCTTTACCTCCCAAGTGTTGAGATTACAAGCGTATGCTACCATGGACCACCCAGATTGTTTTTACTTATATATAGTAATTGGTATAGATTCTCACTTTTTGTTTGTTTGTTTTGTTTGTTGTTTTGGGGTTTGGGGTTTGGTCTGGTTTGGTTTTGAGACAAGGATTTCTCTGTGTAGATCAGGCTGGTCTAGACCCACCTGCCTCTGCCTCCCAAAGATTCTCACTTTTTGTTTGTTTGTTTTGTTTGTTGTTTTGGGGTTTGGGGTTTGGGGTTTGGTCTGGTTTGGTTTTGAGACAAGGGTTTCTCTGTGTAGATCAGGCTGGTCTAGACCCACCTGCCTCTGCCTCCCAAAGATTCTCACTTTTTACCACCTGTCTTGTATGAAACAGTGGGATGTTAATAACCTCAAAAGATTGAGGCTTGCTTAAAAACAGTACTTTCTTTCCTTTGCTTTTTTGTTTGTTTCGTTTTGTTTGAGACAGAGAAACTATGTAGCCTTGGCCAGTCTAGAACTTATTATGTAGACCAGGCTGGCCTTGAATTCACAGAGATCTGCCTGCCTCTGCCACCGAAGTGTTGGGATTAAAGATGTGCCTGGCTTTATTTTTTAAGATTTATTTTTTTAGCCAGGTGGTGGTGGCGCATGTCCTTAATCCCAGCACTTGGGAGGCAGAGCCAGGCAGCTCTCTGTGAGTTCTAGGCCAGTCTAGCCTACAGAGAGAGATCCAGGACAGGCACCAAAGCTACACAGAAAAACCCTGTCTCAAAACAAAACGAGAGAGAGAGAGAGAGAGAGAGAGAGAGAGAGAGAGAGGGAGGGAGGGAGGGAGGGAGGGAGGGAGGGAGGGAGGGAGGGAGGGAGGGAGAAATGTATTCTTTTACTTTTAATTATGTGGCTGGAGGTACACTCACAATCATAAGCGGTTGTGAGCCACTAAGTGTCAGTGTCAGATACCAAACTCCAGTCCTCTGCAAGAGCTCTCTCTCAAATCCTTTTCTATTTTAGGATAGGGATCTTGTCACTATGTTGCTCACAATGACCACAAACTGGCTAACGAGGCAGCCCAATCGGCCAAGTACTTGCCATGCAAACATGAGAACCCAAGTTCCATCCTCCAGAGTACACAGGAAAAAAGCTAGGTGTGGTGCCACGGTTTTATAATCCCAGCACTGGGGAGATGGACACAGGAGAATTACTAGAAATAAGAAGATCCCTGGGGCTCCCTGGCCAGCCAATCTAGTCAAATTAGTGAGCCTAAAGCCAATGAGAGACCTTGTCTCAAAAAAATCAAGAGGCTTGCACCTGAGGACAGACACCCAAGGTTGACCTCTGACCTATACATACATACATACACACATATATGCATTTGCATGCTTGAGCATACACAACACACTCACAGGCCCCCAATCCCTGGACTCAAGTGATCTTCCTGTCTAGGCCTCACAAGCAGCTGGAATTATAGGTGTACACTAGTTTACAAACAGCACTTTTAAAAAAACTTTTTTTTTTTGTTACATTTGTTTGTGTGTGTATGTGGTCCCTCCTGTGGTCAAAAAGCAATCCACAGGAGTCATTCTTTCCTTTGACCAAACATTCATAACTCAAAAATTAAAAGTAAATAAAAAATATTTTTTAAAGATTTGTTTTATAAATAACCAACTTCATTGACTAGTTATGTGAGATGCTGAAAGTTACATTGCAGTTACTGATACAAATGGTGTTAACTGGAGACTTTAAAGCATTCTAAATGTTTTGCTTATTCCTAGAATATTCTTCAGAAAGTTAAGACATGTTTTATGTCTAAGTGCTAAGTCTTAGTATAGTGTTTATGATCCTATAAAACAAGCAACAGGATATGATGTACATTTGGTTACTTATTGGATTTAATTTCTACTTGATCCTCTAAAAGAATAGTGTGTGGGTACAATGTAATAACATGATTTTCATGAAACAGTTGAGACTGAAGCCTTTCAAAGTTATTTGATTTTTAGATCATCAGTCACGTAATGAAAATGGTTCTGTTTGCAATGTGAGCCCTGTACTTGGTTACCACAAATGTTTGCTTTTATAATATACAGATTTTCCTTGGAAATAAAAGATGAAACACATTTCCCCCTAAGTTTTCCAAGAAATAAAAGAAATTAAAAAAAAAAAAAAGATTTGTTTTATGTGTATGAGTGGTCTGCAAGCTTGTGTACCACAAGCACTCCAAGGTGCTTACAGAGCTGGAACTGAAGTTACATATGGTTGTGAGCCATCATATGGGTGTTGGGAACAGAACCTGGGCCCTCTGCAAAAACAGCAAAGTGCTAAGCCAACTCTCTAGTCCTAGTACTTTAAAATGATAACCCTGAGTTTTCTGAGTCTACAAACACCTTTGCGTCTATTTTCTCATTCAATCATCTTTCAGACTAAAGAGCTGTTAGTACTGTTAGAACGCCTCACTGCTGAGTTAGGGATGCAGCTCTGTGGTGACTTAAGGGATCTTGGGTTCTATGCCCAGCACTGCCAAAAGGGTAAGAGAAACCCCAATGCCCTATGAACAAGATGTTAAGTGTAGGGTTAACAAAACCTTAGGGTCTAATAGTTTAAACAGATTCCTGTCCCCTATTACAGAGGAAGTTAACAGTATACTGGAGGAAAAAGGCTGTGAGCTGTCAAGAGTCCCTTCAGCCAGGCTCGATTTCTTATTGCACCTTCCCATATCCAAAGGTCAGAACATTGAAACCCTCAAGCTAGGTTCAGTTAGTGATTTTTCACAAATAAACAAAAATCCTAAAGCCTTCAGGGGAGCTTAAAGATTAGATATAAAGACTTCAAGTATGGCATTGTACCCCAGAACCTCTCTCTTCCTCCCGCAATACAAAAAGGCTGCATTTGGCCAGGTCCACGATCAAAACCCTTACATGGGTCCTAGGAAATCCTTTTCTGGCTGGGCAGTGGTACACACCTTTACTTCCAGCACCTGAGGAAGAGGCAAGTGGGTCTCTTTGAGTTTAAGGCCAGCCTGGTCTACGTAAGGAATTCTAAAGAGAGCCAAACTGAGCAGGGTTGTATGGTAAGAGCCTGTCTCAAAAGGTGTTGGGGGGAGGGGGAGACACACCTTTCCCTCTACCTGGGCCCACTTGACCCTGAATTAAGACAGCCAGATTCTCTATAGCTGGCTACACCTAACTCATGACTCCTCTGGAGCCCACCGAGCTGCCCTCAATACCGATGGGCCTGCACTCACTCAGTGTTCACACCACTCTGATAGAAGGCAAGTGCTCTCCTCCCAAAGGCGCTTGCCTTCAATCACTACAGTGCACACTCCCTGTTATGAAATATGGATTTGAATCACCTTTCCAGAGATGTTCTCACTGTCCTACAAACAGATGCGCAATTAGAAAACACCAGGAATGGAATTTGCCACTGTTTATTACTTATAAAACAAACAAGCCTTCAGCAGTCCTGTGGTGAAGAAAACCAGTGCAAGATTACAAAAGTTCCCTCTGAAAGAACTAAACTGTGAGAGTGTCCCAGTCAAGGAAGACATTCATCACACCCCAGGAGCAGGAAGGGAATGGTTGCAACTAGGTAAAGAGGAGACCCTAACAAAGTCTAGTCAGTCATCAAGGTGTAAGCTAGGTGAGAGGTCAGTCATATCCACATAGGATAAGCATGTACATGCTGTGCTGATGTTTGAGGATGACAGAACATGCTTTATAATGTTTAGAAGACTTCTCTAGGGAGCCAGAGAAATAGCTCGGCTGTTAGGGAGTACCTGCTGCTCTTCCAGAGAACAGTCAGGTTAGTTCATAACTGCCCATAACTACATCTCCAGGGGATCCAGCGACCTCTTCTGGCCTCCTCCTGCTGCAGATACACACAGATCCACGCATACACATAATATATACAAATATGACACCTCTGACTGGTGGAAAACAGATGGAGAATACACAAAAATCCAGGCTAGCAATTGGAGTAGCTTGGACTAGAGAAGGGTACAAAGAGAAATCAATACAAGAGGAAGTGTTTTGGGTTTTGTTATTTAGACAGGGTCTTGCTATGTAGCCAAAGATGACCCAGAGCCTCTCATGCCTCCATCTCCCAGAAGCTAGGGTTACAGGCATGGATCATTACACCCAGTTTATGCAGTACTAGAGATTAAACCCAGGGCACTGTGCAGAGTAGGCACACACTCTCCCACCTAAGCAACATCCCTAGCCTGTTATTTTTTTAATGGTACAAAACACAGCAATTTGAGATATAACATTATGTAGCAGGTAATCTCTTGTAGTCTTCCACATAATTTTCTCAATGAGCACAAATCGCACGTAACTCTAAATACCAGAGTCCATCTGTCTACACGACGGGTCAAACATGGACTACAGATACTCATGTCCCCAGACTTCGTAAACTTTGTAAACTCTTTGTAAACTCGAGATAATTTGACGTCTAAGAATCAGGATGTCTGACTGCTCTCAGAGGAGGTTACTAGATCTGGCAGAAACACCAGGGCCATGTTTCTACAGGTTGGTAATTGGCAAGGACACAGGTGTTCTAGTTTTTCTCAGTGGCCACACCCAGCACTCTTTTCTCATCTGGGACACCTGCTGTAAAGGTTTGTTATTTCTGCCCCCATGGCCTGGCATCACATAAGATGCCACAAGCCCTTGTTGGTGTAAGAGATCTTGATTTGGGAGCAGCAATATAGCTCATTTGTTAAAGTGCTTGCCTAGCATGCAGGAAGCCCCAGGTTGATCCCAGCAGTACTTCATAACCAGGTATGGTGGTACACAGCTGACACAGCTGACGACACCACCACCACCACCCCCAGCACCACCACCACCACCCCTGCCCCCCCCCCCCCCCCCCCCCAATTTGGACCTTAAAATTGGTTTTTCTTAATTCATTTTAACGAATTTGGATCATGCTTGGCTTTGGATTTCACATGGTGTGTAACCACCTGTGTCAGGGACCATTTATATACTAAGTCCATTACACTCTAATTTGACCCAACTACAGAAAAACTAGGTAAACTACTTAGAGCTGGCTCCTCCGCACACCAGGGAACCACATATGTACAGTAAGTCTGGGGCTGGGGCAATTTTCCTTGCCTACATCAAATGCAAAGTACCCACCAGGTTCAGCTCCCAGAACCACAAGAAATGAACAATATTGTCCAATTATATGCTTCCCAGGGGTGGAGCTGAGTCCTTCAACACAGCCTGTGCCACTCCAAGATGTGTAAACAGAATCCAAGGAAGCTCACTATCCAGCCTCTCTCTGACTTTTTGGGACAGAACACTCAAATTGGCAAAACCTCTCCACTAGAGAAAAGCGTTTTGTAATTCAAGAGATAGGGAACTGTCAGTTATTTCCAGCAAACGCGGCCTCCATAACTCTGACACGGGCATGCTGTTATTTCAAAATGTTTCAGGCCTCTGAATTTGTTTACCTCTTTCTCTCATCTTCCTCCCCATTGCCATTTCTAACCCCTGGCCAGAATAAATCAGATGCATTGGTCAAAACACAATTAACTTTCAACCTAATGGTACAAGGATAACATAATAAACCTTCACAAAGTTTGGGGAACCAGAATTCATGTAAGAACTCACTGTTACTGGATCGCCAACAATTTGTCATTTTTAAGGACAAAGCGTCTAAGGGACCTTCCTGTCATCTTTCCTCGGACCCCACCCCCAGATGTAGGACCTGTCCTCTGAAGCATCGTCTACGCAAAGTGGGGTTACAGAGGGAAAATGCACGGTGCTTGGTACACAATCAGCCTTCGGCTGATGGCACAAGCCTCCCAGCACATGCATCCCGCCGAGCCAGGTGGGCAGGGCCGCGACCCAGGGATGCGGAGGGCGGCTCACCTACCTGCAGACGCACATTGAGCATCATGGAAGCCACGATGTAGAGGTAGGGAAAGTTGATGCGTAGCCGCCAAGCCAAGTCAAAGAAGATGAGCAATGTGCGGGTCAACCCCTTGCAGAAGACCCCATAGGAGCGGGCGGCGGCCGAGCGCGACAGCCGGACAGCCAGACCCGACAGAGCCGTCGCCATATAGAGACCCGCGGCACTCCCACTGCCCGCCCGCCCTCCCTCTCCGCGCCGCGACGTCCAAGGCCTCCTCCCTGGGCCGCTGTTCAGAGCTCAGCGATCTCAGGGAGCTAGGGAGACCGCGGCGAGGCCGGCGGGAGGGCGGGCCGCGGGGAGCTGAGTCTGCGCGTCACTGTCGGGAAGCGCCTCCGCGAGCCACCACCTGGATCCTCCGCCTGGCCGCGCGGCCTGACGTCACAAAGCCGGCCCGCGCCTGCGCAGGCAGCAGACTCCGCCCCCTCCCGCCCCGCCTCTCGGACAGCTTTCCTAGCAAGTAGGAGGAAAGAGTTGCTGCGTTGCGTCCTGGCGCCCTCTAATGGTGAAGCTAAGGATAACACTAGAGGGAAAGTCGGGCGTGGTGGCGACAGCCTATTAATATTCCAGCACTCAGGAGACTGAGGCAGGACCTGGGCTACTTAACAAGGCTCTGTCTCGAGCAAGAAAGAAAAAAAGAAAAGAGGGGCTCAGAAGATGACTCAGCGATTAAGAACGCTTGCTGCTCCTCCAGAGGACCCTGAGTTCAGTTTTCAGTGCCCATATTAGGTGGCTCACTGCCACATACATCTCTGGCTTCAAGGGATCTGATGCCTTCTGGCCTTCGTGAGCATCTGCACTCCCCTGCACATACATATACTGAGATACACATTCACATAAAATAAATAGTCTTTAGAAAAAGAACAGGAAAGAAATGAACCATGGCCATGGTCACAGGTACTTTATACCACGTTCTTTAAAATGGGTACAGTGAGTCCAGAGAAACGGTGAAGAAGGTAAAGACACTTTCCACTACTCCTGAGAACATGAGTTCAATCCTTGGGACCCACATGGTGGGAGGACACAACTGACTCCAGCGAGTTGTTCTCTATGCTGGTTTTGTTTGGTTGGTTGGTTTTGAGGGTTTTTCTCTGTTAACTTGACACAAGTTAGAGTTATCCTGGAAGAGGGAACCTCAACAGAGAACATGGGAAGCCTGAGCAAGTGGTCCTGGGCTGTAAGAAAGCAAGGTAAGGAAGCCATGGAGAGCAAGCCAGTAAGTGATGTTCATCTGTAATTTCTAATTCAGTTTCTGCCTCCAGTTCCTGTTCTGCCTGAGTGCTTGCCTTGGCTTCCCTCAATGACAGACAGGTTTTTTGTTGGTGGTGGTTAGTTGGTTGGTTTTGTTGTTGTTTTGCTGTATAAGCCAATAAATCCTTTCCTCCCCATGTTGCTTTTGATAATGGTGCATTATCACAGTTATCGAAAGCATACTAATATATCCTCCCACTTCCTGTGTTTTATGCATATGCATACCATGAGCACGTGAACTCACAAACACACACATGCACACACACCCACATACACTAAATAAAATGTGACTTTACATGTTTTTTCTAATGGTTGCAGTGGGGGCTAGAGAGATGGCTCAGTAGTTAGTGCTTCCTGCTCTCTCTGGACCAGAGTCCAGATTGCAGTGTCCACATCAGGCAGCTTGTAAAGATTTAAAACTCCAGCTCCCTGGGATCCGATGCCCACTTCTGGCCTCCATGAGCACCCAAATGCACACATATATTCATAAACACACATATTTTTAAATGGTTACAATGGGAAATTTTCTATCATTGTATATTTACCATATTTCCAAAAGAAAGAAAAAAGGTATTTGTGGGTTAATAAATAGCCCGGTGTTCCTGTGTGAAGGGCCTGCCATCCCAGCCACTCTTGTTTAATGTTCAATTATATACACTTTAAAGTTTTAGTAATTTATTATTTTATGGGTGTAAATGTTTCGCCTGCATGCACCACTTTGCTTGCATGTGTGTCTGTGCACCATGTGTGTGCCCAGTGCCTGCAAAGGCCAGAAGAGAATATCAGATCCTCTGGAACTGGAGTGACAGACTGTGAGCTTCCAAGTGGGTGCTAGGAATCCAACCTGGGTTCTCTGGAAGAGCAACCAGTACTTTTAGCACTGAGCCATCTCTCCAGCCCACAATCATATATACTTTAATAATTGTAGTACTGCCAGGTAGGGTGACATACACCCCAATCCAAGCACTCAGGAAGCAGAGGCAGGCAGATCTCTGTAAACTCAAGGCCAGCCTGGTTTACATAGTAGGTTCCGGAACCCAGAGCTACATAGTGAGACTCTGCCTCAAAAAACAAATCAAAATAATTATAGTATTAACTAAAGCCTCTGAGGTAAAAATATATATATTTTGAAGAATTCCAGTATTCTGGAATGTAAGGGTTTGATAGAAATCTTTTTTCTGGATCTGTTTGAGACAGAATTTTTTTGTTTGGTTTTTGTTGTTGTTGTTGTTGTTGTTGTTGTTTTGAGACAGGGTTTCTCTGTGTAACAGCTCTAGGGGTCCTGGAACTAGCTCTATAGACTAGGCTGATCTCGAACTCACAGAGACCCACCTGCCTCTGCCTCTGCTGGGATTAAAATCGTGCACCACCACTGCCTGGCTAGGATTTTTTTTAAATGCTGTTATATTCTTTTTGTGTGTATGTGTGAGGGAGTTGGGAGGCAGTCTCATGGGTTTGGGCTCATGTAGCAACCCAGGGTTGATCTCAGGAATCTTCCTCAATGACACTTCCAGTTTATTCTTTGAAGCAGCATCTGAAGCTTGCTCTGAGGAATCCCTTTTCTCTGCCTTCTGAGGCTGAAATTAATTCTGCTGCCATGCCCACCCAGCTTTTATTCAGCTTCAAGGTCTCCTGATTCCAGTCCTCACACTTGGCCAGCAAACACTTTATCCACTGAGCCATCTCTCTAGCCACCTCCAAAAAAAGCTTATAGTTTGAGAGATAAGGCTGGGGATGTAGTTCAGTTGAGATAGCGCTTGCCTAGCATGCATGAAGCCCAGGATTCCACAGCACCTCATTAACTGGGCATGGTGGCTCACTCCTGTAACCTCAACAGGTGGAGGCAGGAAGATCAGAAGTTCAAGGTCATCCTTAGCTACACAGTAAATTTAAAGATAGCCTGGGTTAGCTGGGCGGGGTGGTGCATGCCTTTAATCCCAGCACTCAGGAGGCAGAGACAGATGGATCTCCATGAGTTCGAGGCCAGCCTGGTCTACACAGTGAGTTCCAGGACAAGCTCCAAAGCTACAGAGAAACCCTGTCTTGAGGGGAAAAATAAAAGATAACCTGGGTTACACGAGACCTTATGGAAGAAGGGAGAGAGACAGAGAGAGAGTTATGTCAGTGTGAAAAGCACTTTTGTACAGGCACAAGGAGTGACAAGAAGGGACTAGGAGGGAGGCTTATTGAAACTGACTAACAAGCCTGTCTGCTTTCCTTACATTCCTCCCTGCTGCTCTTGGAGCTGTGCCTCAGAAGACAGCCAGCTCAGAGAAACAAGCTTCCACGCTCCCCTGACCTGTTTCCAGAAAAGGAGGATGTGGATGCTCATCCCACCCCACCTTGTTCTGCCTCTAGGTGTTTGTGAGAAATGAATGAGATCAGGTTTGCAGCACTGGGCACAGCTCCAAGCACACAGAAGGCACCCAGAAAACAGTAACTATTTTTATAGCCATAGCGCTTGAGTCCTTAGAGTATAAGTTCTGTGGATTTATGAAATTGATGTGCTGTTAATAACGGTTAATTATTAGCTGTTTATAAAATTACTTTCCTTGAACAGTGAAATGGCTCAGCAGGTAAAGACACTTTGCAGCCAAGCCCAATGAGTTCAATGCCCAGGAACCACATGGTAGAAGAAGAGAACTGAGTCATACAAGTTGTCCTCTGACCTTCACAGGCTCAACACACACACACACACACACACACACACACACACACACACACACTAATCAATAAATAAAATAACTTTCCTTGACAGCCCAGCTTTAATGAAGCAGTGGATTCAGTCCCAAATACTGCAGAAAACAAACAACAACAAAATCTTATTTGTTTATTCTCATATTTATACCTGTATGAAGCTGTTTTTAGTATTTTTTGGTGTATGTGTGTGTTGTATGTGTTGTGTTGGGGGAGGGAACATGTGTGCCTGTGCACGGAGACCAGTTTGCTGTCTGGTGTCTTTCTCAGTTGCTTTCCAGTTTTTGAGACAGAGTCTTGGCTGAACCTGGAACTCACCAATTGGCTGGGCCATCTGGCCAATGGGCTCCAGGAATCCTCCTTTTTCTCTCCCACCAGTGCTGGAATGACAAGCTTGGTTTTTGTTGTTGTTGGTTTTTGCTTTGTTTTGTTTTGTTTTTTTAGACAGAATCTGACGATGTAGTCTTGGCTAGACTTGAACTCACTACGCTGACCAGGCTGGCCTCAAATACACTGAGATCTGCGCACCTTCGTCTCTATCCCTAATGCTGGGATTTAAGGCATGTGTTACCACACCCTGCCCATACCCAGCTTTTATCTGGGTGCTGGGGATCCAACCTCAGGTCCTCATACTAGCATGACAAACACTTTACCCACTGAGCCTAATTCTCAGCCCCATGTATGGAAATATTTTAAAATAAAAAAAATGTTTTCACCTTTAATCCCAGCACTCGGGAGGCAGAGCCAGGCAGATCTTTGTGAGTTCAAGGCCAGCCTGGTCTACAGAGCGAGATCCAGGAAAGGCACAAAGCTACACAGAGAAACCCTGTCTCGAAAAACAAAAACAAAAAACAACCATTGTATGTATGTGAGTGGTTTGCCTATGTGTGTATATATACGCCATGCTCATGCCTGGGACTTGTAGAGGCTAGGAAAGGGCAGCAGATGTTATGAGGAAAGACCATAGACTCAATCTAATTATAATTAAAGATTTATTGCTTAGCTGCTAGCAGGATGAATAATCTCTGAGCTAAATTTGAGATTGCCATGAGAAGGGGGATGACTTTTGATACCTACTCAAGCAAGCAAAACCTGGTCTGTTCTGTCAAGTTAAGTGCCCAGAACAATCTTGGGGTATCTGCATACACAAGTTATAGAAAGCAAAAAAAGCAGTCATATCAGAACAAGTAGATTATCATGGCTATACATTTTGGGATGAGGTGGGGTCACTGAATCAGAGTTCCTGGGAAATTTTCTTCCGGGGCTAGAATCAGAGACAGATAGCTAGTGTGTACCAAGATGGATGCCTGACATTAAATGAAGTTTCTTTTCGCCATCACACAGATACCCTGGAACTGTAATTACAGTTGTAAGCTACCTATGGGTGCTGGGAACTGAACCAAGGTCCTCTGCAAGGGCTGAAAGCATTCTTAACTGCTGAGCCACCTCACCAGCTCTATGAAAGTATTTTTTACATTCACATTTAATCAACCTGAAGAGAAAGATTCAGGAAGAGAGAATGGTCACACATGATCCAAGATGTGGGTCACCAACTTTTTCTAAAGCTACATACAGTGGTTCACACCTGTCATCCCAGAAGTGTTTCCTCTGTGTATCCCTGGCTGTCTTAGAACTCCCTTTGTAAACCAGGTTGGCCTTGAATTCAGAAATCCACTTGCCTCTGCCTCCCAAGTGCTGGGATTAAAGGCATGTATCACCACCACCTGGCTAATTCTATACAATTATAAGTATTTTGTGTACATTAAATCATTTCACTTTGACATTTATTTCATAATAGTTACCAAGATAATAACCTTTGCTCATCTAAATGACTCAGATCTTTTTTTTTTTTTTTCCAAGACAAGGTTTCTCTATATAACAGTCCTGGCTGTCCTGGAACTCACTTGGTAGTCCAGGCTGGTCTCCAACTCACAGAGATCCACCTGCCTCTGCCTCCCGAGTGCTGGGATTAAAGGTGTGGGCCACCACACCTGGCGATGTCATCCCTTTCATTCTGACACATTCTAAAAGTGATAATTTGCTCAAAAACAATTTGAAAAAAATGTATTGACTTCTGTGCTATGACCATTATTACTGTTGGTTAATATTGGTAACAAAGAGAACTTTTGAGTTAAAGATAACTTGATATTCTGCAGCTCAATATAAATATTTTGATTATTTTTGGATTTTAAAATTAGATTTCTTTTATATATATGGGTATTTGGCCTGGGTGTATATTTATGCACCACATGCATACCTGGGGCCTGTGGAAGCCAGAAAAGGACATCAGATCCCTTAGAACTGGAGTCATGGATGGTTGTGAGTGACCATGTAAGAGCTGTGAACCAAACCCCGACCCTCTGCAAACAAGTGCTTTTGACTACTGAGCCATCTCTCCAGCTCCATTGGTGTTACATTTTAAATTTTGTTTGATATTATGTACATGTGTGTATGCATGTGCACCATGTGAGCAGGAGTACTCAAATGTCTGTCTAAAGATGGCATCTGGCCACCTCAGGCTGGAGTTACAGGTGGTTGTGAGCCACCTGACATGGGTGCTGAGGACCATGTGGTCTTCTGCAAGAACAGCAAGTGCTCTTAACTGCTGGGCCATCTCTCCAGTCTCACTTGGTTTTTGTTGTTATTGAGCCCGGGTCTTGCTTTGTAAGTACACCATCCAGATTAGACCTACACTCCTGGACTCAAGTCATCTTGCCCATAGCCTCCCAAGTAACTTGTGCCACAAGTGTGTAGCCCACACCCAGTTTCTCTTCCTACTTTTTTTTTTTTGAGCTGAGAATCGAACCCAGGGCTAGGCAAGCGCTCTACCACTGAGCTAAATCCCCAACCCTCTAACCCTCTTCCTTTCTAAAATACCAGTTTTTAAAACAAAAATACCATATTCTCAATTTTTCTGATTTCCTCATTTGTAATAGTTTTATTGGCTTAGCCTGGTGTTGTGTGACTTTTCCTAGGAAGATATGAGCATCTATTCATCTCTTAGGTCACAGACGACAAAGGAGCTATCTTCCCTGTTCCATCTAGCCTAGTCAGTCAGTGGGTTTATTGGGTCACTTACAGGAATGTGGGTGACTTAAAATAGCATGGATGACTCAAAGTCTGCTCTGTCATCTAAAAGTTCACCCCAACATGAGTGATGACTCAGGAGAGCTGCATCCCTGAAGCTCACTGAACAACCTAACTTAGCCAACTGGGGAGTCTTTCTACATAGCAATTATTGACTGCTTATATAACTTTGGAGAGAAGCCTTATGAATCCTATAACTTTCTACCTTCCTGAGTCTTGTAAATCATGTGATTTCCAGAGCTTGTAAATTGCATGAATTTCCTGAGCTTTGTAAGTTTTATAAATTTCCTGATCCTTGCAAGTTTAATGAGCTGTCTCGAAAAAGAAGAGGAGGAGGGGGAGGGGAGGGGTGGAAGACCAGATATCAACCATCAATCTCTGGCCTCCAAGCATGTGTGCATGAATACACACACACTCACATACATCTGTGCATCTGTACACATACAATCACGAATGTACATGTATGCATACAAAAGTGAAAAACAACATATAGACTTTGATGAAATAGTTAAAAACAATGCCAAATGTAACTGTTTTCTAAGAAATATTAGGTAATTCTGTGTAGTCTTATTTCACATTTTTATTTACTATTGGTTTTGGAGCCAGAGTCTCAGGCCATCTCAGCTGGCCTTAGATTCACTGAGGAGCTAGAGTTGACCTTGAGTTTTTTTTATCTTTCTGCCTCTACCTCTTAAGTTCATGGACTGCAGATATGCTCAGCTTTATCTTTATTTTTAATATTTATTCAGTTATCTTTGTTTTTATTTTGTTCTGCTTTTTGAGACAGTGTCATACACCCTAGAAGTAGAGTCCTAGGTAGTTGTATGCCACCATGTGGGTGTTGAGACTCGAACTCGGTTCCTCTGCTTGAGCAGCCAGTGCTCCTCACTGAATAGCCACCTCTCCAGCCCCAAAAGTCAGGGCTAGGGATAAAAAGCCTTCTTGGTTGGTATTTTGTTTTGTTTTTGAGGATAGGCTCTTACTGTGTGGCTATATGGTCCTAGCTGGCCAGGAACTCACTATGTAGACCAAGCTGGCTTCAGATTCACAGAGATCTACCTGTCTCTACCTCCTGAGTGTTGGGATTAAAGACATGTACCACTGTGCCCTGCTGTTTATTTGTTTCTAAATGTTTTCTCATTTATTATTATTGTGTGTATGAGGCATACGTAGGGATCAGAGGACAATTTTCAAGAGTCAGTTCTCGCCTTCCGCTGTAGGTTCCATACCTCAAACTTAGGTTATGGGGCTTCTGTGCTGGCCCTAGGTTATATTTCTGGATGAGCTTCTGTCACATAGATGTGGTTACTTGTCAAAACTCCATTTGTGGGGCTGGAGACACGGTTCAGCAGTGAAGAGCACTGACTGCTCTTCCAGAGGACTTAGATTCAATTCAGCACCCACATGGCAGCTCACAACTGTCTATGGCTCCAAGATCTGACACCCTCACACAGACATGCAGGCAAAAACACCAATACACATAAAATAAAAATAAATAATTTTTTAAAATTCCATTCATGGAAAACCTGAAATCTAATACATTTCATTGTCTGTGATGTTTTTAATGACCCCCCACCCCCAAATAGAGAGGAAACTATAAATGAACACAGAGCTCCAAGGATACAGATACAAACATGTTTAAGGATGGATGTACTGATTTCCATGATTTTGGAAATGTATCAGAAAATGAGAGGTGGGGCTGAGGAAATGGCTCCGTAGTGAAGTGCTTACCTTGTAAGCACTAGGACTTGAGTTCTTACCCCTGCACTCACGTGAAAATCAGGATGTGTTTGGAATCTCCAGAACTAGTGAGGTGGAGACAGGAGAGTCAGGCCACCCAGGCTAGCCCATTCAAGGAGTCCCAGGCTGGATGAGAAACAAGGAGGGTGAGGACTGGAGCAAGAGATCACTGGGTGAGAGCACTCCCCGCTCTTGCAGAGGGCTGGAGTTTGGTTCCCAGCACCTACTTGGTGGCTCATAACTGCCTGTGACTCTAACTCTGGGGGGATCTGATGCCCTCTCTTGTCCTCTTTGGTACAAGTTCATGCACATGTAAACACATACACATATAAAAACTCACACAAACACGTACACACACATGCATGCACAAAATTTAAATCTTAAAAAAAACAACAACTGAGGGGTTGGAGGGATGGCTCAGTGTTTAAGAGCATCCATCACTACTGCAGAGGACCCAGGTTTGGTTCCCAGCACCCTTATTGGTGGTTCACAATCATTCGTAATGTAACTCCAGTTCTATGGGATCCAACATTCTCTTCCAACCTCCATGGGCACCAGGAACTCACATAGTGTGCATACATACATGCAAACAAAACACTTATACACATAAAATAAGATAAATAAATCTTTTAACATATTTAACACAGAGACATTCCAAGATGAGGATTGGTATGGTGGCTCCATGGTGCTTGCCACCAACCTCAGCAATCTGAGTTTGATAAGGAGAACCCACACACTAGGAAAGAACTGACTCCCACAAGTTGTCCTCTAATTTCCACGTGTCTCTGCATACACATACACATATTCAATAAAATTAAAGTGCATGGTTACTGAGAAATGACACCTGAGATTGACCTCTGACCTCTATCTACATACACATGCACTCACACATGTGTGGTCACACATATAGACTCACAGACTTATACCTGCACCAACACACATACACATAAAAGAGATGAATTGTGAATGAGTAGATGGATAGAAATAAGATAAAGCAAGTGTAGTTAGAATGTCTGCTGTAGATTTATGGGGGATGTCTTCATTGTAGATTTCTTTCCACTTTACTGTGCATTCAAATCTAATTTTTAAGCTGGGTGTGGTGGTTCACACCTTTGATTCTAGCACTTAGGGGGCAGATCTCTACGAGTCCAAGGCCAGTCAGGCCTACATATCAAGTTCCAGACCACCTAAGGCTATATAGTCACACCCTGTTTCAAAAAAACCAAAAATGCATATGTGAGTGTATTCACAGACATACAAGTGCCACGATGCATGTGTGTCTCTATAATAATTCAGTAATTATTCCCTAGCCTCTCACTAGGGAGGTGCTCTACCACTGAACTCCACCTCCAGCCTCTCAGTAGGAGATTTTAGGCTTGTGCTCTACCACTGAGCCACACCCCAGCCTCTTACTGGGGGATTCTAGGCAGGTGCTCTACCACTGAGCCACACCCCAGCCCCTCACTGGGGGATTCTAGGCAGGTGCTCTACCACTGAGCCACACCCCAGTCCCTCACTGGGGGATTCTAGGCAGGTGCTCTATTGAAGAGCCACCTGTCCAGCCTCTAAAATATAGTTCTTCATATCTAGTTGCCACATTTCAAAAGTTCAGTCCTGACAGTCATGATAGTACACATCTTTAGTCCCAGCACTTGGGATGCAGAAGCAGATGGATCTCTGTGAGTTCAAGGCCAGCCTGGTCTACATAGTGATTTCCAGATAGCCAGAGCTACATAGAAAGACTCTGTCCCAAGAAAAGAAAAAAAGCTGAGGTTTTCTTTTTTTTTTCTTTTTTTCTTTTTTCTTAGAAACTAGCTCTGTAGATTAGGCTGGCCTCAAAATCACAGAGATATGCCTGCCTCTGCCTGATTAAAGGCATGCGCCACCACCGCCTGGCTGGGGAAATGTTTTCTTAAACAATAAAACTTAATTTTTTTTTCTGGTTTTTTGAGACAGGGTTTCCCTTTGTAGCTTTGTGCCTTTCCTGGAACTCGCTTTGGAGACCAGGCTGGCCTCGAACTTACAGAGATCCACTTGGCTCTGCCTCCTGAGTGCTGGGATTAAAGGCGTGCACCACAACCACCCGGCATTTAATTGTATTTTTATTTGTGTGTGTGTGTGTGTGTGTGTGTGTGTGTGTGTGTGTGTACACATGTGTATGCATGCACACACAAGTAAATGTTTACAAAATTTAAAAAATAATGAAGACTCAAAGGCTAGACTTGGGACCTGAAGGATTGTATTCTGGTGGTATTGATATTACCAATCCTAACTCCTGCTTGAGGTCCTGATGAGAGAGAAGGAGAATCTCCGTTGTCTGGTGCCTTCTCACTCATTAGGAAAGAAAGGGACTCAGTGAGTCACATAACCACGAATAATGGGGTAGAGGAAGTATTGTGAGAAAATGGGAGTTGTGGCTGGGCAGGGAAAACCAAAGGGCCTGGTAATGGCACAGTTGGTAAAATGCTTACAGTACCAACATGAGGGAGGTCCCGAGTCCAATCCCCAGGACCCATGTACAAACACCTGTGATCCCTGTGGTGGGGATGCAGAGGCAGGAGCATCCCTGGGGTGTACTATCAGCTAGTCTATTAAATCACCCAGCTCCAGGTAGAGTGAGAGATCTTGTCTTAAAAAGTAAAGGGGTGTGGTAGGAAACAGGAGCAAGGTGACTCAGCAGGTAGAGATGTCTGCATCTCACCAAGCACCAACTCTTGCAGGTCATCTTTTGACTTCCACCCATGGGTCATGCCCACAGACCCACTCACTGACCCTAACCAAAATAAAGAAATCCATGAAATTTATAAATAAAGTGAAGAGTCATTGAGGAAGATACCTGACACAGACCTCTGGCTTCCATACACACATGCACACGCACAGCCACATACAAACATGTACATGTACATATACACACAAAAAGCCCTCCACTGATTCAGAAGGATTACAAATAACACAGACGCAAAATGACAATGGCTTCATCAGGCTCAAAGTTTATTTCTCCCATGTCTAAAAGTCCAGATGTAAGCTGGCTGTGTAGGCTATAGAGACTGAAGGTTGTGGGCAGCCTGTGCACTGAGAGGTGGAGGTAGTGTGAGGCAGGGGTCTTATGTAGCCTAGGCTGGCTTTTTTAAAAAATATTTTTAGTTTTTGTTATATAGTCCAGGCTGGCCTATAATTCAGAGATCCTCCCGCCTCTGCCTCTCCAGTGTTGGGATTAAAGGTGTGTGTCACCACCATGCCCTGCCTGGTTTTGAACTCTCCTCATAGTTATGAATGACTTTTACCTCCCAGGACTTCTGCCTCCTCCTGCACCACTCCACTTCCATCTTTTAATATCTATTCTTTAAAAATATTTTATTACATTTATTTATTTATTTATTTGTTTGTTTGTTTGTTTTGAGACAGGGTTTCTCTGTGTAGTTTTACACCTTTCCTGGAACTCACTCTGTAGACCAGGCTGGCCTCGATCTCACAGAGATCCACTGCCTCTGCCTCCCAAGTGCTGGGATTAAAGGCGTGTGCCACCACTGCCTGGTTTATTACATTTATTTATCATATGTGTAGGACACGTTCGTGTCATAGTGCACATGTCAGGACAGGAGAGAACTCCCAGAAGACAGTTCTCTCCTCCTAATGTTTGGGACCCCAGGATAAAACTCAAGTCATCAGATTTGGCAGCAAGTCCTTTATCCACTGACCCATCCAATCCCGGGCAA
This sequence comes from Onychomys torridus, assembly GCF_903995425.1. Classification (NCBI taxonomy): domain Eukaryota; kingdom Metazoa; phylum Chordata; class Mammalia; order Rodentia; family Cricetidae; genus Onychomys; species Onychomys torridus. Next base: position 7,897,876 of record NC_050464.1, read on the forward strand.
TCCCAATCCACTCTTGCCCGTTTTAAAATTAGACTAGGGCTAGAGAGGTGGCTCAGCGGTTAGGAGCACTTTCTGCTTTTTTGTTTGTTTGTTTTTTGAGACAGGGTTTCTCTGTGTAGTTTTGGTGCCTGTCCTGCCTGGATCTTGCTCTGTAGCCCAGGCCTCCAACTTACAGAGATCCGCCTGTCTCTGCCTCCCAAGTGCTGGGATTAAAGGCGTGCACTGCCACTGCTGCTGCCGCTGCCACCACTACCCAGCTACACTTCCTGTTCTTGCAGAGGGCACAGGCTCAGTTCCGAGCACCCACCTGGTGACTCACAACAGTTTGTAACTTCAGTTCCAGGGGATCTAAAGCCTTCTTCTGGCTCTGCAGGCATCAAGCATGCACCAGCACATACATGGTCTGCAAGTAAAACACAAATATACATAAAAAGAAATAAATCTTTAAAATAAAATGAAACATAATAGTTACTGAGACCTTATGGTCATTTTATATGGAGGCATGGCACAGTTGATAGACTCCTGAAGTAGGATCCCCTGATGTCACCAGCCTAGCTCCAACTTGCCATCATTGATCTCTGGAACACCCAAGTCAGTAAGTCCTTTTGATCCTCTGTGCAAAATGAGAAGCATGAACCTTGTGCTCTCAATTCCATTACGGGTTCACTAGGGCCATAACTATAAGAAAGGTGTGAACCAGACAAGGTAATTCCTACCTTTAATCCCAGGGCTGGAGAGGCAGAGGCAGGTGGATCTCTGTGAGTTCCAGGCCAACCTGGTCTACAGAGAAAGACTCTACCTACCCCCACAAAGATGGGGGGATTTGGAGAGATGTCTAAGTGATTAAGGATCCAGGTTTGGTTCCCAGAACACATGTCAGGTGACATCAGGCAATTCAGGGGATCTAATGCCCTCTTCTGCACTCTGAGGATACCTATACTCACATGTACCCACATACATAGAATTAAAAATAGAATGAATCTGTAAAAAATATGAGGAATAAGCTTGTTTCAATGATTTTATGTATGATGTGTGCATGTGTGTGGGCACATGTATATATATATGGAGGCCAGAGTTGACATTGGGTGTCTTCCTCAACCACTCACAACCTTATGTATTGATGTAGGATCTATCCCTTAAATCCAGAAGTCTCTGATTTAACTAGCCAGCTTGCTCTAGGGATCCCTCACCTCTGCCTCCTGTGCACTGGGGTTATAGATAAGCTGCTAGGCATCCATGGCATTTATTTGCATGCTGGGGATCCAAATTCTGATCTTCACCCTTGCAGGGTAAAGCCTTTCTCTATGGACCATCTCTCCATCCCCATTATTTGATAAGTGTACTGTGCTAACTACACAATACACATGATGTATTTTATATGTTTGTACATTTGTGTGTGCACACCATTCTGCGGAGACCTCAATATTGGAGTTAATAGCCTCCTCTGTGAGAAAAATTTTTCTAGTATCTATAAATTACCCAGGATGTGGTATTTTATTATAGCAGCAGAGTTCCCAGTACCCACAACCACCCATAACTCCAGTTTCAAGGTATTCTCATGACTTCTTCCTCCTCTTCCTCCTCTTCTACAGCAGCCTTTAAAAAAGAGATTTTATTTTATGTGTATGAGTGTTTTTCCTAAATGTTATGTGCCTGTACTACATGTGTGCCAGGAGCCTATGGAGGGTCAGAAGAAGGCAGTGGAACTGGAATTACAGATGGTGGTGAGCCACCATGTGAGTGCTGGGAATCAAGCCCAGGTCCTCTTAGAGCAACAAGTTGTAGGTGGAGTTTCTCTGTGTCTCTGCAGCTGCTTCCAAATAACCATTCAGAGACTTACTATTAATTATAAATTATTGACCTATAGCTTAGGCTTGTCTCTAGCCAGTTCTTACAGCTTAAATTAACTCATTTATATCAATCTACATTTTTTTTTGAGACAGGTTTTCTCTGTGTAGTTTTGGTGCCTGTCCTGGATCCCATTCTGTAGACCAGGCTGGCCTTGAACTCACAGACATCCACCTGGCTCTGACTCCTGAGTGCTGGGATTAAAGGCGTGCGCCACCATTGCCCTGGCTCAATCTACATTTTGCCACATGGTATTACCTCTCTTTCATCTTGCACTTTTTGTTTCCTCTCTGTGTCTGGCTGACAACTCTGACTCTGTGTCCTTAGTCTGGTTCTCCCACCTAACCTTATCCTGTCCAGCTATTGGCCAGTCAGCTTCTTTATTAAACCAATCACAGCAACAAATATTTACACAGAGTAAAGGAATAGTCCACTGCAAGTGCTCTAAATTGTCGGTGCCATCTCTCCAGCCCTGCTCCCACACACCCTCTTCTGACCTCCTTTGTCTCCTGCATGCATATAGTACACATACACACATTCACACACACACACACATACACATGAAATAAATACATATTTTTTTAGAATTGAAGTTGTAGGCCTGGGAGACCACTCAGCATAAAGTGCTTGTTTCCCAAGTCTGGTGACCTGAGTTTGATTCCCACAGCCCACATAAGAGCCAGATGCTGTAGAAAGGTCTATAATGTCAGCACTCCTACAGCTCAATGCTACAGAAAACCCTGTCTTAACAAGGCAGAAGGCAAGAGCAAGCTTCAGAGGCCAGGATGGTGGCCCATACCTTTAATCCTAACACTCAGGAAGCCGAGGTAGGAGGATCTCTGAGTTCAAGGCCAGTCTGGTTTACATGCTGAGTTCCAGGACAGCCAGGGTTACATAGACATGGTCTACAAAACAACAACAACAAAAAAATCCCAGGGTTGGGGATTTGGCTCAAGTGGTAGAGTGCTTGCCTAGCAAGCACAAGGTCCTGGGTTCAATCCTCAGCTCAAAAAAAAAAAAAAAAAAATCCCCTAAAAAACAAACATAACTCTAGAAAGTATTGCTTTGATCTCCACAGATCATGGGCATGCATGTATGCAAAATAAATAAAGGAAGGAAGGGAGGAAGGAAGGAAGGAAGGAAAGAAAGAAGGAAGACAGAGAGTGATTAATTAGCTAATTTGGAAAAAAAAAAAAAAAAAGGGTCATAGTGAAACAGACCAGAGACCCACCTGTCCCAAAGGAACCTGGGTAGGAATTGGATTCTGTGAGAACACTGTTAAATCACTATTCACATTAATGATAGGGACTCCTTTAATTATTATAAATCCTCATTTTTAAAAACAAAGTATTTCTTTCATTTTTCTTTATGTATGTGTGTGCCCATGTCTTTGCTGGTATCTATGCAGTCCAGAAGAGGGCATCAGATCCTAACTAGAAGTTATGAGCTATGAGCCACTTGAAGTGGGTGCTGGGACTCAAACTCTAGTCCCTTGTAAGAATAGTACCTGCTCTTAACCTCCAAGCCATATTTCCAGATGTATAAGCCTTTATTTTAATGTTTCTTCTAAAAAAACCTTAACGTGATAAAATGGGTGTGATGACATATACCTTAAATCCCAGCACTCAGGAGACAGAGGCCAGCAGATCTCTTATGAGTTCAGTGCCAGCCTGGTCTATATGGCAAATTCCAGACTACCCAAGGCTACATAGTGAGATCCTGTCTCAAAAAACCAAAACAAAAAAAGGGCTTCTGTCATGAGTGGCACACATAGGGCAACCTGATTGCTCTGCATGTGGAATCAACATCAAGAGATTTGGGAAGCATAATTTCTTGGTGATCATTGGTTCCCGTGTGTGTGTGTCGGGGGGAATAACCAAAACAAGGCTGGAGGGTGGCGCACACCTTTAATCACAGCACTCGGGAGGCAGAGCCAGGTGGATCTCTGTGAGTTTGAGGCCAGCCTGATCTACAGAGTGAGTTCCAGGAAAGGTGCCAAAGCTACATAGAGAAATCCTATCTGGAAAAAAACAAAGAAACAAAAACAAGAAACAAAAATGTCTATGTATGTGAGTTCCAGAACTCACATTGATACATAGTGAAACCGTCTCAAACAACAACAAACAAAACACTGTTTTGTTTTTTTTCTTCCATTTTTCAGATAGGGTTTCACTATGTAGCCCTAGCTAGCTTGCAACTCCACATGGAAACCAGGCTGGACTCAAATTCACAGGTCTACCTTTGCCTCTAATGTGCTGGAACTAAAGCCATGTGCCAGCACATGGCACTAATTTTTAAAAATTATATTTGTGTGTGTGTGTGTGTGTGTGTGTGTGTGTGTGTGTGTGTACTGTGTACATGCCATAGCATGCAGGCAGAAGTCAGAGGACAACTTAAAGGAATTGGGTCTCTTCTTTCAGTATCTAGCCCTGAGGATCTGATGCAGGTCACCAGGCTTGGCAGTAAGTACTTCTTCCCGTGAAAAGCCATCTCAACAGTTGTCCCAGATTTTTATGATAAAACATTAGGGGTGGGGCACAGTACTGCAGTACTGAGAAGACCATTCCTTACTGTCTCATCTTGAACATCACTGTCACATCCACAGCCTGTCATTGGAACCCAGCTGGTTAACAAAAGTGTGGGCTTGTTCATTTGAAGGAAGTGGCCATGGGCACAGACCTTGTGTGGGTTAAAGGCGAAGTTTCCCTGCACCCAGTGTGGGCTCCCTTCTGCTCTGCTGGAGCTCAAGTTTCTGTCTTTCGTAACTTTTTTTTGGTTCATTTCCTCCTCTTAGAAGAGCACATGTTCCAAAAGCTTCCTTAAACATGGTATGTGGGAGGTAAAACTTCTTTGAGGACTAGTCAGGAGGCATTCTTATTTTACCCAACCACTTGATCAATAAATTGGCCATAAGGAGGATCCTAGCTTAAACATAATTTTTTCTTTTTTTCTTTTCTGGAGCTGAGGACAGAACCCAGGTCCTTGTGCTTAGCGCTCTACCACTGAGTTAAATCCCCAACCCCATAAACATAATTTTCTTAAAGAATTTTTATTTATTAATTTATTTTCATTTGTTTTTTGAGACAAGGTCTCACCATGTAGATCAGGCTAGCCTCAAACTCACAGAGATTTGCCTGTCTCTGCCTCCCAAGCGCTGGGATTAAAAGTGTAAACCACCACATCCAGCCTAAAAATTGTTCTTTAAAAAATGTATTCATTAAAAAAAATTATTTTACACTGGCAGTGTTGGTACATGCCTTTAATCCCAGCACTCAGGAGGCAGAGACAGGCGGATCTCTGTGAGTTCGAAGCCAGGTCTATAGAGCAAGTTCTAGGACTGCCAGGCAACATAGAGAAATCCTATCTCAAAACAAAACAAAGCAAAATGAACAAAAATATTGTTTTACATTTTATCTTGTGAGTATATCTATATGTGTATGCATGTGCCATAGAGTGTGTGTGAGTGTGTGTGTGTGTGTGTGTGTGTGTGTGTGGTCAGAGGATGACTGTGTGGAGTCAGTTCTCTCCTTCCACCTTTACTTGAGTTCCAGGGATGGAATTCAGGCCACCAAACTTGCATCATTAGGCAGCAAGCACCTTTACCTACTGAGCCATCTTGCTGGCCTTCCTGAGGAATTCTGAAGGCATTGTCCCTCAAGTGTAACTGCTGAGAAACCCAAAGCCATTCTAATTTCCTGTTCCCTAAGACTTTGTTTTCTCTTGGGAAGCCAGAAGGATCTTATCTGTCCACACTGCTCTGAAGTTTTACAAGTATGTACGGTGCAGTGGCTCAACTTTCCTTCCCTGTGGGCACTTTCCATCTGTGAATGGCTTATCTTCCAGGTCTGGGAAATTCCCTTGGAGTAGTTCCATAAATGCTTTCCTTATTTGTTTTTTCTTTGTTTCTTACTTTCTAGTGTTAGGATATTAGAATGGTGGGACTCCCTGGTCTGGTTTTCTTTTCTTTAAAAAAAAAAAAAAAGATTTATTTTAAATTATGTGTGTGTGCTCATGTGTACACACACACATGTGAATGCAGGTGTCTGAGGAGGCCAAAGGTCTCCTGGAGATCACCCTGGAGCTGGAGTTACAGATGGCTGTAAGCCATGTGATGTGGGTGCCAGGACCAGTCATCTGCAAGAGCAGTTTGTGCTCTTAAGCTCAGTGAGTAGGGCACTTACCAAGCAAGTGTGAAGAACAGTGTGTGAGAACGAGTTCCAATCCAGAACCTGTGTGTACAACAGGAGGGCATGATGACTCATCTATAATTCCAGCACACAGGTGGTAAAGATGGGATCTTCAGGGCAAGCTGGTTGGCTAGACTAACCGGAATTGGAGAGTTTGGTGTTCATCAAGAGATCCTGCTTCAACGTATAAAGTGGAGAGCAACTGACAAATACATTTGATGTCAACCTTGGTCCTCTATACACATGTGCACATACAAACATGCCCACTCTACATGCCCATACATGAAAATGTGCGCGCACACACACCCACACCCACCCACCACACATACATACACCAAAAATATCTTTAATGCTTCTAACAGGCCACCTCATTTGGGGATGAATTATATTCTTACCCCGTTATATCAGCAACCTGCCCTTTATCCTCATGTTTATTATTTTATTTTAACGATATGGTACATGGATTTTTTTTTCCCTCCTCATAGTTTTACGTTTATTTAGTGCCCCATCTCCACTTTAAGAAGTAGTAGTATCACTGTAGCTCAGATTGGCCTTGGATAAACTTCAGATCCTTCTGCTACCACCTAACCAGAGATGGGATTCCTGGTGTGCACTATCTGTTCACCCTGTGGTGGGGGAGCAAACCTAGGGTTTCATACATGCTAGGGAAGCACTCTACTAACTGAGCGACATATCCAGCCCCGGCTTTGAGACGTGTAGCCCAGGCTGGGTCTTGAACTCCACAAGTACTTGAGGTTGATCACCCTTGAGCATTCTACTGCATCCACCTCCCTAGTGCTGGAATTACAGGTGTCCCACTAGGGCAGGTTTGTGATGCTAGGGTTGGAACCCCAGGTTGTACATGCTGGCAGGAATTCTAACTGGGCTACATCGTGGGGGGGGGGATGGGACAGGATCTCATTGTAGCACAAACTATATGGAATTTTCTAGAAGGGCCTTATGCCATAGCATATTGTAGTTATCACAAAACAAGGAGTCTCAAAAATCTCCCCACGGCATTGGCAGGAGTGGAGGAGAGAGAACTGGTAACCGAAGCTCCAGACACCTACCTAAACTTGGTCACGCCCGGGACGCATTAGCGTGCCAAGATGGCGGACGCCCCGCCCCGCGGCCCTTCGAGGCGCGTTCGCCGGCTGGAGCCGAGTGCTTCCGAGCTTTCCCGAAAGCCCGTGGAACCCAGGAACGGAGCGGGCGGGAGCGGCCCCGCCCGGAGCCTGGGAGCTGCGTCGACAGCACTGAGGGGGAGGGGAGGCCGGATGTGAGTGGAGCGGCCATTTCCTGTTTCTCTGCAGTTTTCCTCAGCTTTGGGTGGTGGCTGCAGCTGTGCTTCGCCTTCCAGTCCGTTGAAGGCCAGGCGGCGTGGACAGCGGTCCCGGCACTCGGCGCTCCGCCGCCCACAACCTAGCACCCGCCCACCGCGCGCTTCCCGAGCCCGCCGCTTCCCGCCTCAGTGACCGGCCGCCGCCGCTGCGGCCCACGGAGCGGCCCAGATGCAGGCCATCAAGTGTGTGGTGGTGGGAGACGGGTGAGTGCACGGCCGCGCTGGGGGCTACGGAGTGGGTGTCGTACGCGGCGCCATCGGGGCCGGGCGGCACTCGGGTCCCCGCAGGCCCGAAAAGCCTCGGGCTAGCCTAGAGCGCGCGCCCGGCTTTCTTGGGGGCGCGGGCCTCCCACCCTCTCAGGCCTGGTTCCGGCTTCTGGTTGGGGGAGGGCCTGGGCGAGCCGGCCGGAGGGAAAAGTGAACTCCACCCTCCTGATTTCTTCCCTTACCGGACACCGCCCGTCTCCCTGTTCTCGATGGCACGTAGACGAGTCTGGTTTGAAAATTTTTGCTTCCTTTTTTCCCCCGTATTGTTTTTGAGAAAAGGAAGTCTAGTTTCTTCAATAACTCAGGGTTCCCCCGAGAACTGGGCTAGTTAACAGCCTCCTAGTCGATCTTATTCGATGCATGTTTGCACCGGTCACTTGGGTGACCTGGAAGTTAGGAATGGACTCGGTTGCTTGGACTTTGCAGGGTGTTTATAAAAATAGTCATTTTCACATTTTGCGCCGAGAAAGTTACTGGAATGCTAGCTGAAAGAGTGAGTGTGATGAAGACTGTCCATTGAACGTAGTGTGGTCATTAAAAAAAAAAAGAAAGAAAAAAGGAGCCTTCTCAAGGGATTAGATGTGGACGTAGCAGATCCAGCTCCCTGTGACTCGAGGCAATTCTTTTCATAACTGTTGGTGATGGTTTCAGGCCCTTGCGGGAGACAAGACTGGTCTTATGCAGTTTTCCCCTCTTTCGGTAGAAACAAGAATCTCAGTGTAATCTGAGCAAAATTGCGCGTCTCAGCGTTGCTTGTGTAGGTTCGTGTTAGCGAGGGAGCTTGGGGGTTTACTACCAGTAGATTCCTCAAACACAGTGCAACTGGTACATTTCCAAGTCCGGTATAACGCATGGCAAACTTCATGTCTTCCACGCTGGCAGTGATCACCGATCTTCCTGAATTGCAGCCCCTGGACTCGATTGTTCAGTGTATTTGCCTAACTCTACATTAGGTATTTGGGATGTCCCTGTAACTATTTAGCCAAACGGTCAGACAGACAGCCGTGTGTGTGTGTGTGTGTGTGTGTGTGTGTGTGTGTGTGTGTGTGTGAGAGAGAGAGAGAGAGAGAGAGAGAGAGAGAGAGAGAGAGAGAGAGAGAATGAGAATATGTCAGTCTGTGGGACTTGTCTCAAACAGGAAGTCTTATGAACACGGTTCAGTGTATATAATTACACATTGGGAGTTTCATTGGCTAGGATTTATGTGTTGCTTTCCTTTCACCTCCTAAAAGAAAGCTTTATTTTGTTACTTGTGACAGATAGTTTGATAATGAAAGCAGTTGAAGTTCTGTTTTGGAGCCAGGGTCCTCGATGATGATTCTCCCAAGACTAGACAGACTTGGTAGACAACCTTGGGTTTACAGGTGTGAGCCATCCGGCCTGCTTTAAGTGAAGGTTGTTTTTTTGTGTGTTGTCTGTTTGTTTTATTTTTTTGTGTTGTGAATTAACTAAACATAGCACTTTTCCTGGGGAAGGTTGAAAGTTATCTGAACTTTTAAAAGTTAAAAATACTTTTGTGGACCGGGAAGTCCTGCCCCATGCCTAGTTTTGTTTTTTTGGTAAGTTAAATTGCTGTATCACTGTCCTTTGTTATCCCAAAGCTTAGGGACCATAGAGGAAGAATGGAAACTATAAGAACCAGAGGTCAGGGACACTGGACAGAAACAATATCATCTGGACTACACTTTCTGAACTCAACAGCAGCTGTACAAAATCCTAGCCCAGGGCAGAGAGGGCCTAGGCTGAGTAGGAATGGACCCTTGATGGCTGGCTTCTGGGGGTGGGAGAGTGAGTTTTCCTTATGGATGTGGCCTTGGTAGATCCACCTAGCTCCAATGGAGTATATGGACAGCGTGAATTGGACTCGGTGGGCTTTTAAGGGGTGCAAAGCTGGGAGGAGGTAGGAAGAGGAGTGGGATGAATATGATCAAAATACATTGGAAGACATTCTCAAAAAATTACTTTTTAAAAAAGAGACAAATTGTTGCTAATCCAGTACCAAATCACAGTGTTTGAAAATTTCTAGGTCTGACTGAAACATACATGCAACAGGTATGCTGATATTAAGTTGATTTAATACTAACAGATCCTATTGTAAGTCTGCTTTCCTCCTGTGCTGGAGTTGGAATTTAGGGCCTTTTGTTTTCTGGCAAAAACAGCTGAACAGCTGAGATACGTTTTAGCCTGTTACTGGCTTAAAAAAACAAAAAAAGTCAAATACTTGCAGAATGCCTACTGTGGGATCTGGATCCTTCCTTTGGATTCCCACTGCTTTTTCTATTTTTAATTTTTTATGTGTATGGATATTTTGTCTGCATGTATGTCTGTGCAAGCAGAGAATCCCCTGAAACTGGACTTATGACAGTTGTGAGCCACCATGAAGTGCTAGGAATCAAACTCAGATCCCCTGGAAGAGCAGCTAGTACACCTAACTGCTGAGGCATCTCTCCAGCCCCCTAAAACCACTTTTTTTGTTTTAATTTTTGGAGTAACTCTCATCCTAGCATTCTTTCCTCAAGAGAGATGCCTCTAGGGAAAGCTAAACAAGACTATAAACAAGATGCTGAATATTAAGAGGCTCTTAAGTGCCTGGTCCTTGTGGAGTGCTTAGAAGTGCTGGTTACCATTGTTACTCCAGAGCCTTATCTCTTGTGTTAGACAAGTGGTCGCCACTGAGATATTCCTACTAGCCAGTATTCTTACTGTCATTGGTGGGGTTTTTGGTTTGTTTTTACTATGAGGATCGGTGAAGAATGTTAGAAATGTGGTTCTTGGCCTTGAATTTTTCAATCTACTAAAAAAACTTTATTTATTTGTATATATGTGGAATATATATGTGGAATTTATATATATGTGGAATATTATTTGTATATATGTGGAAGGCATACGTTGCCATGGCCAGCTTGTGAAGGTAAGAGGCCAACCTGAAGGAGTTTGCTCTCTCCTTCCATCATGTGAGTCCCAGGGATTGAACTTACCTTTACCTGCTGAGCTATCTTTCTACCCCCAGTAATTTTTTTTTTTTTTTTTTTTTAATGAAGTCTTGTTGTTTATCTCTGGCTGGTCTGGAACTCAAAGAGATCTGAATGCTGGATTAAAGATGTGCATCACCACATCTAACTATACTTAAAAAATACTGAATGTATAAGAATGTTTTGCCTGCGTGTATGTCTTTACCATATTTGTGTCTAATGTCCAAGGAGGCCAGAAAGAGGGTGTTGGATCCTCTGGAACTGGAGTGACAGATGGTTATGAGTCACCATGTGGATGCTGGGAATTGAACCTGGGTTCTCTGCAAGAGCAGCTAGTGCTCCTAACTATCAGTATCTCTCCAGACCTTTTCAGTGTGTTTTTTTCATACTGTATTTGATGTAGATACTGTTGGGGCTCACTAACAGAAGGGAAATGTACATTTACCAAAAGATTGAAATTTACACTTTGAATATACAGTAAACATTGGTTTAGAACATTGGTTCTTGACCTGTGGGTTGTGACCCCCTATTATGATTCATAACAAGCAAAATTACAGTTATGAAGTAGCAATGAAATAATGCTATGGTTACCATAACATGAGGAGTTGGATTAGAAGGTTGCAGTATTAGGGAGGTTGAGAACCATTGGTTTACAAGTATAGATATATAGCTTTTGATGCCAATAAAATTTTTTTGTTTTTCATCAAATAAGCTATGTCTGAGGATGCCTTTTATTCTGAAAAATTTGAAGCAGTTAAGCCTAATGTCATATATAGTACACTAAGTTTTATAGGACTAAAAGCCTCTTGGTGCGCCTTTTAATGGAAGGAATGATGAGAAACTAAAATCCTACAAACTGGCAACTTTATTTAAATGTTCTTTTGAGGAATTACAGTTTAAAATTCTGTTAGGAAGCTGGGCAATGGTGGTGCATGCCTTTATTCCCTGCACTTGGGAGGCAGAGGCAGGTCTACAGAGAGTTCAAGGACAGGCGGCAAAGCTATACTGAGAAACCCTGTTTCAAAACAAAACAAGGAATAAATGTTATGACCATGTTAGATTAGTTTGCCTGCATTCTTCTGGTGAGTCAATCTCTGTTCAGTAGTTAATTGGCAGTGGATATAAAATAGAGAGATTTAAAGCTTATTATCAGATGGCCTTTCTGAAAACAGAAGCCATTTGTTTTTCTTGATGGTAGTCTGGCATGTGCTGATGCTGTGGACTAAACTTTACCAGGGCCTCACATTTGGGAGGGAAGTGTTCTGCTTCTTTAGATCCCCACCCAACCTGGCCTCTGGCTTTGTTCTTCTGCCTTCACCTCCTGAGTGCTAGGATTGCAGAGATGTGCCATCACAGCTACCTTAGTGCTTTTTAAATAATGTTGCTTTAGTTTAAGCCCACCAGAAAGCTGACAGTGAATGTCTTGGGGTTTCCTCCTTGTCTGCATATAGACTTGGACCCAGTACGGTGTCTAACTTAGATATTGCTGTCTAGGAATTTTGTTAGTTCTGCCTCCTATGATGTCATCCTTACAGGAATGGACCCATTTTACTCTGCTTCTGTTGAGCAGTGATAGCATGACGCATGAATTTGCTTAAGCTCTTGCTGAGTTTTTGTTTTCTTGTGATATGGACTTCTGTGTTTATTTTGGCCTATTATGAAGGTCCTTGAATAATGAACTGGCCTCCAAATTTATATTTTATTATTATTATTTTATATGCATGGGTATTCGCCTGCATGTATGTTTGTACACCAAGTCCCTAGTGCCCTTGGTTTCCAGAAGAGTGCTTTGGATCCCCCTGGAACTGAGTTACAGACTGTTGTGAGCCACCATGTGGGTGCTGTCAATTGAACCTGAGTCCTGCAGAACCACCAGTGCTCTTGATCTCTGAAGCACCTCTCTAGCACCTTTCTCTTTAATAAATCACTGAATTAACTTTGTATTTTCACTGGCCTCTAATTTGCTACCCCAGTGATTTGCTGATTCCGGAAGTGAGAAAGGGTCAGTGTAGAATAAAGCCTTCTTGAAGCCTCATCTCTGTTATGTGCAGTGTCTTCAGGCTTCAGTGTCTGAGAAACTTTGTACAGTCTTAATTGGAAGTCTTTAGTGGCATTGATGACTCTTTATATCCATTGATTATGATGAGGCTGGCTCGTGAACTTGAGAGTTCTGAATTGGGTTTGTCTTTTCCTGCTACAGAACTACTCTTACTGATTCATCTGTTTTTCTGAACATAGTCTTGCAGTTCTTCATTTGTATTTGTGGAAGGAATACTGACTGTTACAGAATCTTTGTACCTTCTTTTTTAGAGAAATTTTGGACCTTAGTTCAAGGTCTTTCAGTTACTTGAGAAATATTAGAGAGGAGGGCATGTGCATATTTGTGGGTGTGCACACACGTATGTCAACATGGAAGGAGAGGCATCTTCCTCAGTTATCCTCCAATTCATTTTTTATTTTAAAATTTTTATGTGTATTTTTTATGAGTGAATGCCATGTGTGTGGGTGCCCACAGAGGCCAGGAGAACACATTGAATACTCTGAAGGCAGAGTTACAGGTGGTTGTGAGCTGTCTGATCTGGGAGCGTCCTCTGGAAGAGCAAGAAGCTCTCAATCTCTCAGCCATATCTCTCCATCTCCCACCTTAGTTTTTGAAACAAGGTTTCATATAGCTCAGGGTAACCCCCCCTAACTACCTATGTACCCAAGGCTAGACTTGAACTCTGGATCCTCCTGCCTCACTTCTAAGACCTAGACAGGTATGCATTGACTATCCTTTTTTTTTTACATTAATTATATTGATTTATTACATTCATGATATTATGTCCTGATACTACTGTCTGTTTGTGGGGCTCTCCATCACATAAAACAGATTCTGTACCTTAGGAAATCATTGCTCTATTTTCCTTTCTTCTCCATCTTGAGATAACATCTAATCTTACTGTCTTTATGAATTTGTATATTCTGTATATCATGTAATACAATTATATAGTATTTGTCCCCTTTTTTGAATGTAAAAATATTTTACGTACAACTGCAGGAGAAATAATACACAGATAGTTTGAACATAAAAACAGGCTATAATTCAAAAGTCCATGGTTATTTGAAATTGGAAAATATTTTCTCTATAGAAAATAGTAAAAGTGATAACATTTCTCAGTTAGCCCTTTTAAGCCAAATAATAGCTGAATTATACATATAAATATTAATTAGATTCTGGGATACAGAAGAAACCTATCTTCATCTATTCAGAGAATTATGTTTTATTTAAGTTGTGTAAGTGAGATTCTTATTCATCTTCCCCATCACTGTTTGATTTATGGCAGACATTTTTCTAATCTAAATCTAATCTAAAAAGATTTTAGCCTCCCCTCCTGAAAGTACAGCCAGCATTTTCTTTCGTCAGCTTGATACAGTACAAATTCTTACCCTAATAGTGAAATATTTCACTAAAGCTTGCCCAGTGATTGGGCAAAATCAAAACCTATTATAAGCCACAGTCATCTTAGAGTCCTCCCTGCTAGGTAGCCTCCAATCTGGGTTGCAGTCTGATTTTGACTACCGTTAAGTCAGTCTTAGGATACCTTAACTACCCTTAATATTGACTTGTTGGTCAGATCTGTGTGCTTTTTAGACAGTATATTTGGTTTACATACAGTATTGGATGAGTCTGGTTTTTCAGTCTTAGGAATACTTTGTCTCGATGTAGGCCATGTGTAGTTGTTTGGTTTTGCTCTTTTGGGGCCCTGCCACCCATGTCCCAAATCACACATGGACATTTATACTTAATTATAAATGCCCGGCCTTACCTTGGCTTGTTTCTAGCCAGCTTTCCTTAACTTAAATTTTCTCATCTAGCTTTTGCCTTTGGGCTTTTACTTTTCTCTATTTCTGTGTACCTTTCATTATTTCCTACTCTGTGGCTGGCTGTGTAGCTGGGTGGCTGGCCCCTGATGTCCTCTTCCTTCTCTGGCTACTTCCTTCTTCTCCCAGATTTCACTGTCTATTTCTCCTTTCTGCCTGCCAGCCCTGCTGTCCTTTCTTCTGCTTTGCTATTGGCTGTTCAGTTCTTTATTAGACCATCAGGTGTTTTAGACAGGCACAGTAACACAACTTCACAGAGTTAAACAAATGCAACATGAACAAAAGTAACACACCTAAAAATAACATTCCTCAGTATTCATGCAAAAAGTTTTTTATTCTGTTTAGATCAATACCCCATCCTTCAATTCTGGGCATGGAATGTAGGGGATTATGTATAGTAGGCAGTCCTGCTATTATGCTACAGCTAATGGAAAACTTTTTTTTTTTTTTTTGGACAGGCTTTTGCTGTGTAGTCCATGCAGGACTCAAACTTGAAGCAACCCTTCTCTTTAAGACTCCTAAGTGCTGTGATTACACAGCCAGTTTTCTTACATACCTTTAAAGGCATTATGTGTATATAAGAGTGACTGGGGCTGGAGAGATGGCTCAGGTTAAGAGCACTGACTGCTCTTCCAGAGGTCCCGAGTTCAATTCCCAGCAACCACAAGGTAGCTCATAACCATCAATAATGAGATCTGGTGCCCTCTTCTGGTGTGCAGACATACACACAAACAGAACCCTGTATACATAATAAATAAATAAATCTTTTAAAAAAAGAGTGTCTGAATGTATGCTTGCACACATACAGATGTCTGCAGAAGAGAGTTATAGCATTGTGAACCCTCTGATGTGGGTGTTGGGGCTCAAACTCTGCAAGAGCAGCAAGTGCTGCCATTTTTAGACAGGGTTTCTCGGTAGCTTTTGAGTTGTCTTGGAACTCATTCTGTACATCAGGCTGGCCTCGAACTCAGAGATCTGTCTGTCTCTGCCTTCCAAGTGCTGGGATCTCTACATGTTTTTTAATTTGAGGAAACTGTCAGTGCTTTCAGGTTATTGGTTTGTGTGTTTTAAGGTTTGGTTTGTAGTTTCAGAAAATAATGATAAAGCTGGTCAAAGCAGAGGGAGCATGAAGTATAAAGTTCTCTTAACAGGAAAATGAAGACAGTAAAAACGGAAATCACTAGTGGGCTTCATTCTTAGTCCTTTCTGCAGGATAGGGCAGGAAGTGCAGATAGGTTAAAGAAATAGTAGTGTCATGTGCTAGGGGAAGAGCTAATATAGAACAGACAGGAGTTTCTTCTAATAGACCAAGGCTCATTTCTGGAGTTTAAAGATTAAAAAGGAGGTTGAACTGAGCGTTTAAAACACACAAATTCGGGCTGGAGAGATGGCTCAGAAGTTAAGAGCATTGACTGCTCTTCCAGAGGTCCTGAGTTCAATTCCCAGCAACCACATGGTGGCTCACAACCACCTGTAATGAGATCTGGTGCCCTCTTCTGGCCTGCAGACATACATGCTGTATATATAATAAATAAATCTTAAAAAATAAACAAAACAACAAACTTTCATGGGGTTGGGGATTTAGCTCAGTAGTAGAGCGCTTGCCTAGCAAGCACAAGGCCCTGGGTTCCATCCTTAGGCTCCCCCCCCCCCAAAAAAAAAGACAAGATACACAAATTCAGAAAATTCCAAAGCTGACAGAAACTTACAGAAATTCTGTAGCATTGTCCATCATGGCTGCAACTCAATATGGCTTCCATTCTCCACGTGGACAAATTCTTGGTGTTACTTCCTGAAGTTCAGATATTGACTTTGGCCTCTAGAATTGATTTATGCCATATGTTTACAAGGAATGAGTAAATACACTAAAAGAAGGGTAATAACCTTTCTATTTATGCTGATCCATAAGTTAAGAACTTAGTAAAAAGTATATAGAGACAAGCTCTCATAGTCAAGGCTGGCCTTACATGTGCTATGACCTTGAACTTCTGATCTTCCTTTCTACCTCCTGGTGCTAGGATTACAGACAAGTGCCATCCTACCTGAGTTTATTTGGTGTTGGGGATCAAACCCAGGACTTGGTGCATGCTAGGCCAACTGAGCTGTATCACCAACCCTATAGTCATGTTTTTATAGAACGTAAGTTATAGTTAATAATGAATAATTACATTCCCGGCCATTATATCACAACTGTAACCCAAGCACTGAAGAGGCAGAGGTAAATGGGTCAAAGGATCAGTATAGACAGAAATTCAAAACCAGCCCGGTCTACATAGTGAGTTCAAGGCCATTAAGGTTTGTGTGGTGAGCTCACATCAGTAGGTGAAGGTACTTATTGACAAACCTGAGATCCTGAGTTCCATCCCTGGGGTACACATGGTAACGGGGAGAACCTATTTATTTCCTTAAAGCAGTGGCTCTCATCCTTCCTAATGCTGTGTCCCTTTAATACAGTTCCTCATGTTTGGTGACCCCCAAACCATAAAGTTACTTCTTTTATAATCGTAATTTTGCCACTGTTATGAGTTGTAATGTAAATATCTGTGTTTTCTGACGATCTTAACAACCCCGTGAAAGTCATTTGACCCTCCCCCCCAGGTTGAGAACTGCTCCCTTAAAGTTTATCTCATGAATGCTGTGATGTGTATGCACAGGCACATTATTACGAATAGCAACAACAAAATTCTCAATGTCAGATTTTTCCTGTCCCTTCCCAGTTGGGCCTTTCAAAGATGATCCCTTTAGATGGGGTACAGATCTGGTATAAGGCTTGCCTAGCATGCTGGGGAACATGGTGGTGGTGTGAGGAAGATAAAGTGCTAAGGATTGAACATAGGATTTGTGTGTACTAGGCAAGTATTCTACCACTGAGCTACATCCCCAGCTGAGATTTTATTTTTTTAATTATTACATATATTAATTGTACTAAGAGCCTTTACTGACATTTTCATATATGTGTGGAATGTACATTGATCATCCTCTACCCTCTTCCACCATCCTAGGTTTTTGTTGGTATATTTGAAGTAGATTCTCACTCAGTAGTCTAGACTGACCTGGTACTACTGGAGATCTTTTTTAGCCCCCAAGTGCTAAGGTTACAGGCTTGAGCCCCCACTCCCGGCTATCCCCTGAGCAGTATACTGCAGTATCTCAGCACCCAGCACCTTCCTTTGTTGCTGTAAATTGGTATTGGATTAATGAGCAAGAACAGAGGCCGAAGAGGAAGTTCAAATGTGCCAGAAACTACAAGTAAATTATAGAGCTGGTTCTGGATCTCCGATCTAGGCCTTTCTAAGTCTTAGGCTCTTGCTCATACAGGTTTGTTTTGACATTCTAAGCCTTTCACAAGATAAATGTCTCGAGTCATTTCTGTTTAGAAAGCCGTTAGGGATTGGAAGTTACCTGCTGGTGATGTAATGTTTGACAGTGAGATAGATCTTTAGGGTGGGGAGTTTGTTCCAACTTCATTAGGACCTCTAATAATGTTGCACATAAGTCAAGCAAGTATTGGCAAGACTGAGTGGTTGTGGAACCCTTAGCCCCAGAGAGTGGAAGGAAAGTTATACAAAGCTTGCCTTCTGGATAGTGAACCCCTGGTCTACAGTGGCCTGGGCTGAACATCAGAATCGTACAAGTCAGCACCGATGTATCATCCTGACCTTAGAAAGCCATCTGAAGTCAGCAGCGAGCTGGGTTTATAACAGAGAACTGTTTGGACTGAGCCTTTAGGATGTCCCTGTAGTTGATTAGGGACTGTGGTGAAACTTAGACATTTTATTTATTGTTTTTGCAAATGGTGCAGCAATCTTCATTTTTAGTTATAGTCTCAAAAAAAAGTTTCAGGTGGTTGGGAGCTTTTCTTTTTTTATGAGATAGGGTCTCTGTGTAGCTTTTGAGCCTGTCCTGAAACTCACTCTGTAGTAGTCCAGGACCGGCCTTGAACTTCTTATGGAGATCCACCTGCCTCTACTTCCCAAGTGCTAGGATTAAAGGCGTGAGCCATCATCATCCTGTTGGGAGCTTTTCAAACAGTACCCTAAACTTGTACCTGAGGGTACACTAGTGATAGCGATAGCTGACTGTCCCCTTAATGTTACTTTTTTCTGCACATTTCTCTTTTGCTCTCTCTTTGCAGCTGTTTGAGAAGTTTGCTCCATCCCTGTGCCCTTCGTTAACATGTTTAGGATATATGATGCTACCTCCTTTGACATCTTGTGAGGATTGGGGGTGGAGAGATGATGTGTGTGTGTATATATGAGTGAGAGCCCTCTGGCTGTGCTCTGTTAGGGACAGGCTTTTTTGGGGGGGCAGGGCATGGGAGTTTGAGAGCTTTGCCACTTAAAGTCAGGCAGCAGCATTAGTCAGCACTTGAAAAAGAACAGTGTAAGTTGCAAAGGCAGCTGCCATGTTCACATATTAGTAATCGACCGAGTGGAAGATGTTCTAGGAGAAACTTTATGTTAAGTGCTCCTCTGAGTCTTGTCCTTAGTAATACTTCTTGACTGCTGGTCCAGATGCCACATAAACAGAAGGGGAGGTTGCCTAAATTGCCTTGATGAGAAATAAAAAGGTTGTGTTTTAAGATAAAAAGTGGGCAGAATGTTAAATTAGAAAAAAACGTAGTTTGTTTATGCTGTGGATGTTGTGGATGTTGTGGATGTTCCCAGGTGTTTTGTAGATTATTGTAGCAGAATCGTGGAAGCCAGGATTGTGTTCATGTTGACTAAACAGCCCTCTTCTCTCCCTTCAGAGCTGTTGGTAAAACCTGCCTGTTGATCAGTTACACGACCAATGCGTTTCCTGGAGAATACATCCCCACCGTGTGAGTACCCTCCTCAGGGTGGGACCATTCTGCCTGTAATGTGTTTTTTTTTCTATTCTTCTGCAAAGCCCTTGTCAATCCATATGTGAATGAATTGTGTTTATTTTCCTCTCAAACATTGACTGGAATCTAATTGTTAGGTGTTTAGAGCTTCAAAAATAAATGAGTCAACTTAATGTATGATTTCCTTATATGAGGCTCATATGAGGGAATGTACAGTTTCTGATTGATATTTAGACATTTAGGAAAATTTCACTATGTACTATGAAGTGTATAGGCTGGGAAATGTAAAGAAAACCAGATCCTGACCACAGCAGTTAGAGTGTCTGATAACTTGGCTCTGTGGGAACACATGTTAATG
Organism: Onychomys torridus; assembly: GCF_903995425.1. Taxonomy (NCBI): domain Eukaryota; kingdom Metazoa; phylum Chordata; class Mammalia; order Rodentia; family Cricetidae; genus Onychomys; species Onychomys torridus. The sequence continues at coordinate 7,917,539 of NC_050464.1, forward strand.
CATGTACATACATACATGCCAGCAAAACAAAACAACAACTTTTGTTTTAAGTTGCAATGGTAAAGACAGTAAAGTTGTTTTTGGGTTGGTTTTTTTGGCGGGGGGAAATGGGGTATTGTGTAGCTCATGCTGGCCAAAAACTCCTGACCTGATCATGCTCTATGCCCTTGAGTTTTTGGTTTTGTTTTATTTTGTTTTTGAGCAGTCAGTGATACCAGTAGCATTCTGTTCTTGTTTTAAGATAAGGTCTTGCTCTGTAGCTTAGGTTGACTTTGAACTCTTAGTGATCTGTATCTAATAAAAGGTTTCCTGGCCTGGATCTGAACAAATCTCTCTCACCCGATAGTCCTGCAGCCGCTCGGACCCAAATAAACACACACAGGCTAATATTAATTAAAACTGCTCAGCCATTTAGCTCAGACTTACTACTGACTAGCTCTTACACTTAAACTCAGCCCATTTCTGTTAATATCTTCACGTTTTCTGTGGCTTTACCTGTGTGCCATTACATGCTGCTCCCTGGACAGTGGGCTGGTGTCTCCTGACTCAGCCTTCCTTTTCCCAGAATTCTCTTTGTCTGTTTTTCCTGCGTATACTTCCTGCCTGGCTACTGGCCAATCAGCATTTTATTAAACCAGTATACAAAAGCATTATTCCACAGCAGTGATCCTTCTGCCTTGGCCTCTTAATGCTGGGATAACAGCACTTTAAATGACTTTTCCTCTCTGGTTAGTCAGCAGGCTTTTCTGGGGTGCCCCTTACTGAAGTTAACTAATTTGTCCATAGCAATTTCAGGCTAATTTATACACCTATGTGGTTAGGTGTACTCATTCTGAGAACTTGGGTGTCTTCTAAAGTCTCGCAGTGTTTTGTTGTGCCACTGCACTTTGGCCTCAGACATAGGTGACTTTTGCTGTGGACACTAACTGAGGACACTGGTTGAAAGTGAACAAAATATATCCATGAAAAACTTGACTAGTAGGATTTGGAAGAGGGACTCTTTCCATGTTGTCTTTTTCCTGCAGAGAAAGCCCTTGGTCTTTATTAAAGGCAGGTTCATTTTGAGTGTGCGTTTGTTTCCTTGTTAGTCAGTAGCCTGTTCTTGGTTTCACATCTCTCTGGTTGTGTGTGTTTGATTCCCTGTGCCCTATTTTTCAGCTTGACCAGGCGGCTTCTCATGCCTTGGCATGTTTTCTGGACTAGCAGCCTGCAGGCCCATCCTCTTTGCTATAGCACACCTTTTGGGAAGCTGTGGGACTGTGACTTAGTCCCCAAGTCTATGACTAACCTTTTCTTGTCCTGTCCTACAGCTTTGACAACTATTCTGCCAATGTTATGGTAGATGGAAAGCCAGTGAATCTGGGCTTATGGGATACAGCTGGACAAGAAGATTATGACAGATTGCGTCCCCTCTCCTATCCGCAAACAGTAAGGCTCACGCTTGATTTTTACCATGTCTTAGAGTGTGTAATTCTTCAGTGTCCACCTAGTGGGCTCACAGCTCTGCTTGTGTTGCTGTGCCTGGGCCCTGTGAGCATGTAAGTGAAGGTAAATTAGTTTAGTAGTAAATACCTCCTTTCATGCAAGCCAGAATTGGGGTTTTTATATTATCAGTTATTCAACCTTTTTTATTTTGCATTCTTTTATTTAGTTTCCAGACAACCACACAGAACAGGTACTGTCTTATTTTTGGTTTTGCAAAGCTGTTCTTAACAGCAATTAATTTGAAAGATGGCTTGTTTTGGATGGTTTTGCACTGTAAAATCAAGTTAAGCAGTTAGGTTGGGCATGGTGGCTCATACCCATCATCCAGCTGAGGCAACATTGCTATAAGTTTGAGGCGGACTTGGCCTATAGTTTCGGACTTTGTCTCAAAAAAACAAATTAAGGAGTTAATGTTAAGGTTTCTTGGGCTGGGGATGTTGCTCAGTTGGTAGAATGATTGCCTGGCATTCATAATCTTGAGTTATATCCCTGGCACCACATAACTGGACATAGTGGCTTGTGGCTGTAATCAGAAGTGAAGGCAAGATGATCAAGGTCATCTTTGGTTACATAGTAAGTTCTAGCCTGGACTACATGAGGCGTCTCCCAAAAAAAAAAAAAAAAGTTATGATTTCTTTAAACTGAACTTACCTTAGGGCTTAATACTGTCCCCCTCCCCCATAAAGCACGTAGTTTTTTACTTCAGTGCTAAGGTTTCAGTTTTGTAAAATAGTCCTTTGTAGACGTCTAGCCAGGAAAAACATTTTTTAGTTAGTTCAGCTTCTATATGAGGCAACCAAGTGATTGATCATTTACCTGAAGCTAATTAGAGCAGTGGTTGGCAAGAGCGTGGGTACTTGGAACATAACAGTGTTATGATGCAAAGCAGTTGTCATGTGTATGTCATTTGCTTATCTTAATACATGTTCTTCATTTTAGACAGTGTATTTTAGGGCCAGGGGTATGGCTCAGGGTAGAGCATTTGCCTTTATACATAGACAGGGAGGTAAGGAAATAAGAACGTATCATAGAACAGTTCTGGTGATAAAGTGGCCAACCTTAAAGGCAGCAGAGTGAATGCCTTGGATTCAGGTCCTGTACTTTTACCTAGCTGTACATCCTCAGGCAATTTCTTCATTTCTGGCCTCTGCCTGCTTGCCACTAGCTTAAGATGAATTAATACATCCCAGACCAGGTGTGTTGGTTCAACCCTATAATCTCAGGGCTTTGGAGACAAGGCAGGTGGATGTCTGTGAATTGAAGGCTAGCCTATATTGTGAGACCTTGTTTCAAAAATAACAACAAAATAATACATGTTGTGTGCACACCAGTTCGGGCACAGTCCACACCCTCTAGTACCCACTTGCTTCTCCTTCCACTTTACAGGTTTGATGAGCCAAGGCTCCTCTGTCCAGGTTTTCCTTGGATGAGCATTCCTTATGCTCTCTTTAGTGCCCCTCATTGTTTACTGGGGATCTGGCTTAGGATGGGGAGATAGCTTAGAGAAAGGCAGGCTTTGAACCCTGACTGACTGGGCAGCTGTACCTACTTAGCTCTTACTTTGGAGTGTCTTTGTGTTTTAAAATGAACTTCCTGCTTAGTTGGTGATGGTTTTACACAGTAGAAGATCCTTTTTCTCTGCAGTCAGAGGTTACCTTTCATTTCTCAGTGGAAATGTTGCCAGATACTGTCTTTTTGAATTGTAGGTTTCTGTTAATTGAGTTATAGCCGAATTTTAGTTAACAGTGCTAAATAAAGATAAAAAATATAAGAAGGAAGGTTTGAATTGGGTGTTTTTTTCCCCCGTTAATCTAGTGCTAAAAATTACCTATGATCAAGTATTTAAAATCAGTGCACAATCACGAGATGATTGCAGTCTTCGGTGTCTTTAGAAACGCTCAGCATCTAATCGGTGCTGAATAATTCCAGATTTCAGGTGGTCTTTAGAATATAGCAGTTGGTATAGATCCAGCCCAGTGGATGTTTCTGGAAGGGTGTGGCATCATTTCTGAGAAATGGGAGCCACCCTATTGTGACTCAATGGGTACAGAATAGGGCGAGGCCATTCTGTCTGAGGGAGTCATTCTTAGCAAGTCAAAGGTGACTTGGCAGGAGTCAGACTCTGTGCTGAGTATCACAGATGAGTGAGGTGGACTCTTCCCAGATTAAGCTGTAAAGGTGTGTGTGAGGTCTGACTCAGAGTAGCTGCTGTAAACTTGCTGTGTCTTATTTATGTATAGCAGGTGGATGGTTTCCTTATGTAAGGACTGAGTAGCAAGACAGGAGTAAGAAAAGATTCTTGCTAATATACCATGTTCTCATGTGGGTGGTGAGGTGGAGGTCCTTAAGAGCAAAGAGGGAAGAGCACTCAGCCGGCAGCCAAAGACTTGCTTGCTAGGACTCTCTGAGATGTGGAAGTTATGCTCAAACACCAGTGCCCAGAAGTCTGCCTTGCAGTGGGCCATGATATCATACTATGAGGAGACCAAGGATTTCTCGGCTGGCACCTTACTCTGTGTCTCTGCTGATTGGCACATCGTCTTGGCTCTTTGAACCAACACTGTGTTCAGGTATTCTTCTCAAGAGCCAAGTGGAAGATTCTTGTTTGGAGCATACTAAAAAAAGATGTTGACACTTCTGGTGGCCATTGTTTTGAGACAGGGTCTCCTTCAATATGTAGCCTCGGGTGGCCTGCAACTTACAGTGATATTTTAAAGATTTGTTTGTTTTTGTGTGTATGAATATTTGCCAACATGTCTGCTTGTGTACCATGTGCATGCTTGGTGTCTACAGGGGCCAGATCACATCCCTTGGAACTGGAATTAGGGACAATTGTGAACTGACACATGGGTGCTGGGAATCAAACCTGGGTCCTGTGGAAGAGCAGCCAGTTCTTGTAATCACAGAGCAAAGCCATCATCTCTCCAGCCCCTGGGATTACAGTTGTGAGTGCCCACACTGGTTGCAGCTTTGATTTCCTTTTTCTGGACAGGGTTTCTCTGTGTAGCTCTGCCTGTCCTTGATCTTGCTCTGTAGGTCAGGCTATCTTTGAACTCAGAGATCCACCTGCTCTACCTCCTGAGTACTGCCACCACCTGGCACAGTTTTGATTTTTGAAGGGTTGGTTTAGCCTTTGTTAAGATGTCTGGTCCTCCAGCCAGAGGTTACTAGAAACTACTTGCCGTTACCCAGAATAGGGTGTGTTGCTCTTTGCCATGAGGGGAGCACACTAGGTACCATATTATGTGATTTGAGGTGTGTAGGACTCATTAAAAGGGGTTTGCTCTGGCTGAGTGCTGTGACGCCCTTGTATTTTAGGAGGTTCTACTTAGAAGGGGGTGGGATGCAGTGGGGCTGAAACTTCCACTGGTGAAGCAGCAGTTCCTTGTACTCCGTGCCTCTCCAAGTGAGTGACCTTGGGTTTAGGAAATGATCTCTCAGTCTTTATTTCCACGTGCTTGCATATCATCGGCACAGTCACAGGAAGGCCTGGGAGCTTGTTAGAGTTTACAGGAACACCACCACTGCTCCCAGGTGTTAGGGGCTGCCTGCCTTTTTCCAGGGTGTATTTTCTTGGGGATGCTTGCCCAGCCTGTTTTTAGATCTGCCTTTGCTGTGTGTGTAAGCCCTGGTCATTTTCCCTGTGTGGGGGAAATAGTTATTATAGTAAATATAATATTTAATATATTAACAAGGAAAAAACAAAAGAAAAATCCTGATGTCCACTTGAAGTACAGATAGGAAGTGTTTGGGAGAGAGTAGAATAAAAGCTACCATAGTTCTGTGGTAGTGAGGTTTCAGTCACCTTTTGCTCTGCTCTCTCTCATTCTAAAAGCTAGCTCATACTGGGGACTGTTCCACTGAGAGGCAGAGGTGTGGCAAGAGGACTGCCGTAGCTGTAGGTGGTGTATGCTTGTGTGTGTGTGTCTGTCTGACAGAGGTCAACCTCAGGTTGTTCTTCAAGAGCCACTTAGCTCTTCTTGAGACATGGTCTCTCACTGGGTCTTGGGGCTTACCCTACGTGTCCTTATGCCCACCCAGCAAGCACTTGACTAACTGAACTGTCTCTTTGAGCTCTGGCTGTACTTTTGACAGGTGAGGGAGAAGCAGCTGGTGATGAGGAGTAATAAAGTTATTGGAGACTCACACTAAGACTCACTAAAGGCAGGTTGTGTATATGGTGATTGCAAGTGTCCTGGTGATCTGAGGAAGGTCGTAAGTCCCCAGGAAAGATGGGTGCTGTCACGAGGATGGGGAGTAGGACAACCCCTTGTGCCCTGGGTTCAGGAAAGCAAGGTTGGAAGGGATTGGTGGTAGGGAAAAAGCATCAGAAGCCAACTAATTTAATGAAAGCTGTATTTAGGCCAAGGGGAAGAAGCCAAAAAGGAACAAGAAAGGAGGAGGCAGATAGCATAATGCACGTGTAGGTTGGAAGTGTTGTTCCACTTGTGTGTGACTCTCCTCCATCTGGAAGATGCTGGGGGACTAGCGGGGGTAGAGTGGATGAGGCTAGAGGATGCTCCAGCTGTTTTCTGACCTATGCTGATGACTATCACAGTGAAACAGTATGGGACACCTTCAGAAATAGTCCACAGATGAAACCTGGAGTCCGGAAATTGTACTCTTTGAATTGTAAATACAAAGCTTGAGTGAGGTGAAATTAAAATAATTGCCTTGCTTGTCTTTATTAGAATTTCTGGGTTCTATATTGGGAGAGTAAGCGTGTCAGATTTTACTGAGGATAAAAACAAACTGAAAGTATTATGATGGAAATGGAAAAGGTTGTCACTTAGAAAATTGCCATCAAGTGGTGCCCTCTCAACTCTGATGCTAAGGGAACTTAGTCTGAATAACACTATTCACTTGAGTAAGTAACTGCAGTCTGAATCCACACCACACTCCAGAACTGCGGCAGGAGGCTGATGTGCCTGCTTGGCTCCTTTGGCTCCCTGTTCTGGAAAGCCTCACTGCCTATAGGCAGGTACCTCACCTATCTTTGAGGTTTCCTTTGGCGAGTGTCTCTGAGAACTCAGTCTTTGAAGATCTTGTCACTAATGGGTGCCATCAACAGGCCTTTGTATGTTAAGGGACACTTTTTGAACACTTTGAGCTCTGTGGGATGTGTTAAATTCTGGCAAGTGCTATCACAGTGGGAGTGCCTTGGTGGCAGGTCCAGTGTGCACTTGACTTCCTTGTTGAGCTGTACAAGGGATAGCCCCTTAGCTCCAGGCTTCATGGAGTAATGATTTTGTGGCTCTAAGATGTGTTAAGTTATTGTACACCTTTGGATTCCTCAGGAGGGCTGAGACAACTTCTGATGAAGACTAACAGGTTATATTGACTTTTGTATTTCTTAGTTTGTACTGAACTCAAGCAAAGTTCTCCTGCATTACTAGGTTGGAGACACAAGTGGTAAAGCTAGAACCTCCAGGGGCAGAGACAAGCCGATTGCCGTATGTAAGACTTTCAGTCGACTTCAGCCTCAAGCTTTGTCTCCTCTCTCATTTCACTTAGTCTTCCCAGGAACACTATTGAGCCTCAGGTTCCTTGAGTGTTTTCTATCTGATTCACTCAAGGAGAGGTTTCACTTGATGAAATAAACTTTCACTGGAGCCTGACTGTTCACTACCAGTTGATTGAAGTAGTCCATGAACTGCTTGCTTCCCTCCTCCCACGTGAAAGGAAGGGCTTCGGGCAGCCCCTCCCCTGGGATGGTAGGATGTGCAGGTGTGGAGGGTCCACCTGGTGCTTGCCTGGGTGGTCATGTGCTGAGCCAGACTAACCTCACTCCCAGGGCCTTTTCTCTTACTCTGGTGTTCTGTGTGGTGGGCTGCGGGGTGACTGTGCAGTGCTTGTGAGCTAACCCAACTGTGCTTTGAGAGGGTTTGGAATCAACTTGGATGTTGGGAGGCCCTGGTGATTCTCCGATAGGCTTGTGCATGCGCCAGCATTGAAGTAAATGTTGTTTATTAAAAAAAGCTGTCGTGTGGGATGTTTCTTTCCTTTCCAGGTACAAGATATCAGCTGGATGGTTTAAGGTGCTAGCTTGGGAACTGTATGCATTTCACAAAATAGCATAATTGCATTTTCTAGGGCTGTGTCTTGATAAGCCTAGCATTTTAGAAACTCTTGGGCATTATTTTATTCAGGTAAATAGCTGAATTTTATTTCATGTGTAATACCAGATAGGAAGAAAACTCAGATATTTTATATTTAGCCAGCAGTTGCTCCTGAGCAAGCACTCTCGCATTGCATTTCCTTTGCATTCTTTCTGGGGCCACAGCTGCCCTGGGGGCAAGTTTCCCAGAGGCCCCTGGCTGTGTTTGGGAAGCTGTGACAGTGCTGGGGTGTGATCAGTGCATGTCATTGGGAGAAGTCACACTGGCTGGAGGGCCAGGGAGCAATCTTTGAACTCCATTTTGTGCCAGGGACAGTGACAAGCTGGCTGATTGACGCTAGTGATGATGTAAGGTTTGCACTTAATGTGCACATGGAGAGCTTCATGAAAAGTGTATCTTGGTAGATGATGTATTTAAAATCAACTCTGCATCCATGAGCCTGAGACACTATTTTTCAGAAGAGTTTCTGTGTTGATAACAGGTGATTAGGTTCCCAGTTGGGCATGATTGGAAAGCAGCCTCCTAGGAATGTGATTTGATACCTTTCAAACCTCAGACGGCTTCCAGCAGTTTTCTTAAGTCTGGTTGGCAGGCTTGGTAATGGTTTGGGAGTCATCTGGCTAACTTGGGGGGCTGGCTGGGGCTAAGTGGGAGGTATTGAGGACCTAGCTGCTGGTAGCAGTAGCATGCAGTGACTCTGACAGTTCATTGCAAGCAGTGTTAGGCAGAGCTTTTGGGCAGTGTAAGAGTGTCCTCTACATGTTGCCTGTGTTTCCTTTCTGTAGGATGTGTTCTTAATCTGCTTTTCCCTTGTGAGCCCTGCATCATTTGAAAATGTCCGTGCAAAGGTAAGTGGAACTTATGGAACGATTTTTACATAATGTCACTCTCAAAAAAATATTACAAAGTGAAATGAATGCCATCAGCTGCTGGGAACTTTGAATTGTCTAACTTGACTTTAGTAACTGTATTGAGGAATGGGCCATTTTTAAGTCTGGCTTTTTAGGGTATGGGTTTCTAGAACTAATTTCTTTGGGAAGCAGGCTCTCATCACAGTGGTACTTCGGAATTGACCTAGTGACCATTTCTTTCTGCTCCAGCATCTTGCACCAACTTAGTGAGAAGGGGTGAGAGACTCTGTTAGTATACAGATAGGGACCATGGTGGGGACAATGGAGCTAGCTTCTATATTCTCATTCCTGAGCTGATGGTGAGTTTTCTAGGGTGATCCTATAAATTAAACTTCTTTTCCTAAGAACAAAAGTGATTTCCTTTGGGGGTACTTTCCATCTGCCCTTCTCTCTTGTCTCCTTTCTCCTGGTTCTTGACAGGTGGGGTCTGTTATGTTGTCCTCTGTCTCGGGGGCCTGGCTAGCCAGGGTTTGCATGGTTCTTTAAGGCTCAATTAGAAGGCAAGGAAGCTCTGTAAGGCCATCTGTGCCTAGAGGTTATACTCCCTGCATATGAGCTGGGTGAAGGAAGTCTGCACAGGAGGAGAGTGGCATGGCCTTGTTTCTGTCTTCACATCTAGTGGTATCCTGAAGTGCGACACCACTGTCCCAACACTCCCATCATCCTAGTGGGGACGAAGCTTGATCTTAGGGATGATAAGGACACAATTGAGAAGCTGAAGGAGAAGAAGCTGACTCCCATCACCTACCCGCAGGGGCTAGCCATGGCGAAAGAGATCGGTATGAAACCCTGGTTTCTTGTGTCTGCTTTGCAGTCCTGGTGAGCGGCTGGAGTACATCCGAGAGAGGAAAGTTTCTCCTATGGGGGTCTCTTTGCTGAGGGCACCCAGCCAGGCCAGGCCTTTGCTGGTCTTAGTGTTGGTGTGGGAGTTGGCTGCCGAGCCATACTGTGCCGACTTAGTCAAGGGGAACTGTGTTCTGAGTGTAAGTATCTATCAGTGCCCTGTGGCTGTCTTTTCTAGGTGCTGTCAAATACCTGGAGTGCTCAGCGCTCACACAGCGAGGCCTCAAGACAGTGTTTGATGAAGCTATCCGAGCGGTTCTCTGTCCACCTCCTGTCAAGAAGAGGAAGAGAAAATGCCTGTTGTTGTAAATGTCTGAGTCCCTCATTCTTGGTCCTATCCCTGGAACCTTTGTATGCTTTGCTCAAAAAAAAACGATGGAGCCTTCGCATTTGATGCCAAGTTTTTTGTTACAGATTAATTTTTCCATAAAACCGTTTTGAACCAATGAACCAGTCAATAATTTTAAGGTTCTGTTTTAAATGTAAGAATTCCAACTTACGGTCTATTAAAATTCAGCCCTAAATGACAAGCCTTCTTAAAGCCTTATTTTTCAAGTCCCCTATTCTTGCTCAGAATAAGAATTGCCAAAATACCTTCTGAACTAAGTCGCGTTGTGCTGAGAACACTTAAGCACTAAACTGTTGAGAGAGACTTTTGTTTTTAAGAAGACTGCAGCTTCTGGACTCGGGGTGCAGACCCTCCCCTAGTTTCCAGACCATGTGATGCACGCAGCACAGCCTCCTTAACGACACGTTGCCATGTAACTTATCAGCCCATGTTCATTACATAACTTTGTACTGTACATCACAAGGAGTGGGTGTAACAGCTCAGCCCTTTGATTTCATAGTGACTTTTCTAAAATCCCAGTTGACTAGCTTTTGCAGGCTTTGAACAGATCTGGTTCCCGTGTTGCCTCGAATGAAGTATTCTATTCCCAGTCGTGGGTGTGCTGGGTGGAGCATGTGAAACACGACATGGTCAAAGGATAAAGACAGTATTTTGACTAATATGAAGTAGAGATTACACTACATTGTACATGGAGTAATTCAGCTGAATAAAAGTGTCACGGGTAAAGATTTTTAACGGTTAATTTCTGTCAGACACAGTAGATGACAAATGGCCAGTCTCATCAGCGTCTCTCTTGAGCTTTTCCTGTCCCCTACACTGCCGTCCCTCCTCAGATCCTGGGGTGTTGAATCCATATTTAAACTGGCCATGCCCACAGTTGCTAACTTAGCAAGTGCTTTTCTTTAGGACCCCCTTCTTAATGAGCAATATGTCTGACCTGTACTATAAGATCTTTCTGATAATGCATTTGAAGTTTTTTCTTTTTCTTTTTTTTTCTTTTGGTAGATTAGTGGAAGTGCATTCCTATTTTCACCTTACTTTATTCAATGCTAATAAGTGCTTTCCTTAGTTTTCTAGTAACTAGGTGTAAAAATCATGTGTTGCAGCTTTACAGTTTTTAAACTATTTTAGATATTCTTCTTAAACTATGAACCTTCTAAACATCACTGTCTTGCCAGAGTACCAACACTGTCATGTGATTAATGCTGCCCCTCTAGACCTCACTCACGTGGACACATGCTTCCCGTCATGGCTCTGCCTAGAGATGTTCCTTTGGGTCTGTGAGGTTCTGTCAATTGCTAGTGCTAATGCTGTTCTGTACAACCTAACTCACTGGCAAGAACAGTGTTGGGCCTTCCAACCACTAGAACAAACTTTTTTCAATTGACAGTTGCAGAATTGTGGAGTGTTTTTACATTGATCTTTTGCTAATGCAGTTAGCAGTATGTTTTGCATGTATGACTTAATAAAACCTTGAATCATACAACTGGTCATGCTTGTGTTTTTGGAACTTGACAAACAAGCTCTTAAAGTGTTTGCCTCACTTTAAAATCCTGGATTGCTGGAGATGTGCTTCTCACACTGGAGGGGTGGAGGGTGTGCCACCTTCAGGGAAAAGGGTAGGTGACTCCACAACCACACAATGCAGTGGGGGTGGTATTCGTGTTCAGTCTTGTTGAGGTGCTCAAGTGAAGATGCCCACAGTGGGGTATGGTTTGCATGAGCACATGCCTGTGGGAGTTGTGCCAGAAGTGAGTGTTAAAGATGGGGAAGCTGAGCTGCGGGGCTTGGCAGGATGGACCACATCTTGATCTTTGGAACCTGCACGTTCACTGTTTCGCAGCCTGTTAGAATTGGCTTCATTGGCTATTCTTGTATTTTGAATCTTTAAGTTATATTACTTGTGTACATGGGTATGAACATGGCACAGCATGTGTGGTTGGTCAGAGGACAAGCTTTAGAAACTAGTGCTCTTTCCACCCACGCATTGAACTCAGGCTGTCAGGCTCAGTGGCAGGTGCTCTTACCTACGAAGCCATTGTTCGTACCAAACCAACCTACTTTCCTTCCTCTTTGAGACAGGACCTGTGTAGTTTTGGCTGCCCTCTAGCTCCTGCTCTTCCTTCCTAGTGCTATGATTAAAGAACTCTGCCACACACCCAGCTCCGAACCATTTTTCTTTTAACCAGAGTTAAAACAGGCAGTATTTATTTTTTTATTTTTTCCATTTTCAAGACAGGGTTTCTCCATGTAACAGCCCTAGCTGTCCTGGAACTAGCTCTGTAGACCAGGCTGGCCTCCAGTTCACGGAGATCTACCTGCCTCTGCCTCCCCAGTGCTGGGATCAAAGGCGTGCACCACCACTGCCCAGCTTAAACGGTCAGTTTTAAAACAGCAGTAAAGGCTTATTATAAGAACATGAGGGGGCTGGAGAGATGGCTCAGAGGTTAAGAGCACTGACTGTTCTTCCAGAGGACCTGAGTTCAATTCCCAGCAACCACATGGTGGCTCACAACCACCTGTAATGAGATCTGGCGCCCTCTTCTGGCCTGCAGCCATACATGCTATATACATAATAAATAAATAACTCTTAAAAGAACATGAGCTCTGCCTGACCCTTTTTTTTTTTTTTTTTTTTTTTTTTTAAGCTTTATGAGTGTTTTGCTCAAATGTGTATGTCTGTGTAGCACTAGTATACAGTGCCCACACAGGTCAGAAGAGGGCTTTGGATCTCTTGGGACTGAAGATACAGGTGGTTGTGAGCTACCATGTAGGTGCTGGGAACTAAACCTAGGTCCTCTGCAAGAGCAGTAAGTGCTTTTAACTGCTAAGCCAGCTCTTCAGGCCCCACTTGGTCTAAACTTTTTTTTTTTTTTTCTTCTTCCTTGAGACAGGGTTTCTCTGTGTAGCCCTGGGCTGTTCTGGAACTTTGTAGACCAGGCTGGCCTAGAACACAGATCTGCCTGCCACTTTCTCCTGAGTGCTGGGATTAAAGGTGTGCAACACCATATCCGGCTGTTTCCCCAGTCAAAATTTTGACATTCACCTTTACCACAATGTTCGGCCACAGGTCTTGATCCAACGAGGAAGGATGTGAGGGACGATGCCTCCCCAGTGGCATCCCAACACCATCTTCATTTCTCTCCAAATATTGAGTGTCCAGTAGACATGATTTTATAGGTACATAAACTTCAAGTACCCAGTGAATACTAGAATAATAGAACTTGACCTCTCCTGCACTTCTGGTTTCCTTAGGATAATGCTTAAGTTGTTCTGTGTATTTGTAAAGAGTTCAACTAAACTTCCTGGCTTACTGAAACTGAAATTTAAAGTGTGTGTTTGTATGCACACATCTGTAGAGACCCAGGTACCTTCTCAGTGAATTTTTTTTTGGGGGGGCGGGGAGACAGGCTCTCTCACTGAACCTGGGGTAGACTGGTTGGTCAGTATGCCCTAGGGACCTTCCTGTCTACCATTCCAGCAGTTTGAACTTACGTCCTCATGTTTGGCCTGACAAGACTGTTGACCAAGTCATCGCTAGCCCTCTTGTTTAATCTTAAGATACGCTGTTCAGATAGTCTGCATTTTGGTATGTCTCAGGATCATCTGGCCATCAAATCTTTATGTCCTACACAATTCCACCAGTCTACTTACCCTAATTTTGTCTGAGGGCTTTCATCCAGTAGAGGCCATTCTACTGGGATACTTCGCTGGGTCTAAAATTCCTGGGACTTCCCTTCAGTTGTTTTTTGTTTTGTTTTGTTTTGAGATGAGTTCTCACTGTGTAGCTCTGGCTATACTGGAAATCACTCTAGTCCAGGCTGGCCTCATAGAGATCCACCTGCCTGTGCCTCCCAAGTGCTGGGATTAATGGTGTGCACCACTATGCCCAGCCCCTTCAGATTCCTGGCCAAAGTTATTTTTGTTTCTTTCCTCAAGGTTGATTTTTTTTTCCCCTATATTGGGGTGTACTTTTACTTTTTCAGACAGTCACTATGGTATGGTCCTGGCTGGCCTAGAATTATATAGACTAGGCTATCCTTGAACCTGTAGAGAATGGCCTGCCTCTGCTCCAGAGTGCTGGGATTAAAGGCATGCTCCATCATACCTGGCCCTTGTATTTATTAATACATCTTGAGAGTTTTTCCTTTAGTCTGTCTAGCCCCTTTTGGGTTTTGTTGGAGACAGCATCTCGAGTTAGCACAAGCTAGCCTAGATCTTTTTAAGTAGCTGAGTGTGACCTTCACTTAGACCACCAAGTTCCTGGTCTCCTGCCCCTATTTGAGTGCTGACAGCTTTAAGTCATCACTAACCACACTTGGCTTTTTTATTTTCTGGTTTTTGTTTTTCATTGGTGTTGTCTCCTGGAATGGGAGTTACAGACAGTTTTGAGCTGTCATGTGGGTGCTGGGAATTGAACCCGTGTCCTCTGGAAGAACAGTCAGTGCTCCCAACCTCTGAGCCATCTCTCCAGCCCCTCTGTTTCTTTTTTGTTTTGTTTTGTTGTAAGTGTCCTTGATGGACTCTGTATTTGGAATATGCGCAGCCCTCAGTAACCAGACTGACAAGAAAATTTGGTTTTCAATAAAAAGGTAAAACCCCTCCGGGCGGTGGTGGCGCATGCCTTTAATCCCAGCACTCGGGGGGATGTCTGTGAGTTTGAGGCCAGCCTGGTCTACAAAGCAAGATCCAGCACAGGCACCAAAACTACAGAGAAACCCTGTCTCGAAAAACAAAAAAGGCAAAACCCCTCATTGCCACCTGGGTACAGTAGTGCATGCTTGTAATCCTAGCACCAAAAGGCTGATGCAGGGAATTAGTACACTGGAGGCTAGCATGGGCTACTTAGCAAGTTTCTGTCTCACAGTGATAGAGAAGACCTTCCCGTGTAGTCACTGATGGTGTATCAATTACTTTATTTTAAAAATTCCCTCTTGAGCCCAACATGTGGCTCCAGAGCTAGAATAATGTGAGAAGTGAGCATACATGAAAGTTAAGCTCATGTATAAATGAGCCATAGTGCTGGGCTCCGAGGAAGTCCCGGCTGTCCTTAGTGCTGTAGGAAGAATGCTGGTAAAGGATATAAAGTGCGGACTCATGTAAACAGCAGGATGGGATCCTAGTGGGGCGGGAGTGCTAGAGCTCCACAGAGGGTCTTCAGATGTGGAGTCCTAGGGGCAGAGGAGGCTAGCTCCACCAGCTGTCCTAGAAGCCCCAACACCTGCATGTTCTAGACTCCCGCTCCTGTTAATACTGTGGTTAAAATGGTTCTATAGGCCAGTGATGGTGGTGCATGCCTTTAATCCCAGGCAGGCAGATCTCTGAGTTTGAGACCAGCCTAGTCTACAGATCGAATTCCAGGACAGCCAGGGCTACACAGAAATCCTGTCTCAGGAAAAAAACAAAACAAAAACTGGTCATGTTGTTGACATTCTACTAGGACTCATCAGATTACTACTGATGGATGCCACCATACCAGCCTCACAGAAGCCACTCACATTCAGTCAGTCTAAGGAAGGAAAAAAAAAGCACAAGCCCACTGTGCTGGGCAGCGTCCAGTAGAGGGGATTAAACCACAGCTGTGTGAGAGCCACCTTGCCCTGGGCAGGAGACAACACAGGCTGTTCTGTCGGCGACCACTCTGTCCAGGGCCTGATTCAGGATGTTAGGCAAGTGGTCAGTCAGCATCTTTGGGCCTATGAGGATCTTGCCAAATTCTGCTTCATGTGCCCACCTTGCCCTGTAGTGGGCAGCGGAACAGCAGCCAAACCTTGAACAAAAGAGAACATGAGCTAGTGAAGCTGCACTTGGGCCAGTGGACGGGTGTGTCAGACCCACATGCTCCGCACTTACCTCCCTGAGCCACTCTCTTCTTCCAGGTGGATGATCCTGCCCGGTGGGTACAGATGTGGGTACTTGGTGGGAGAGTCCAGAGGGGAGTCGCTGGAGCTGTAGCCTGGGGAGCCTCGAGTCAGCAGACTCTGCTCCCCAAGAAGAGGCTGAGTCAGGGCTCTCTGGTTGCCTTCATCCAGTTCAGTTGGAGAGTTATCGGGGCTTCCTCCAAACAGTCCGTACCAACAGCCATGCAGCAAGATCTTGTACTGAAAGGTGAAACCCGAGAACAAAATTAGTCCTGTACTGGGTGGCAGCCCTCAGGGTTTAGCCTGTATTTATACAGCCATAGGTCATGAATTGGGCTTGTGGTGGCATGAAGACATCATATGTGCAGCAATAGTTGAAAACCAAATCATACATATGTTTTGAAAAATAGTTGTTTTTTTTTTTCCCTGGGGTGTGTGCTGGAGATTGATCCTATGCTCTCCCACTGAGCTAGCCACACCCCAAGAGACAGGGGCTACTTCTTAAAAAACTATTAAGAAGAAAGCCTTGGGTTCCATCCCCAGTACTGCATCAAACCAGGTGTGGTGGTGCACACCTGTAATCCAGCACCTGGGAGGCAGAGGCAGGAGGATTAGAAGTTCATGATCAACAGTTCAAGGATACCTGAGACTCTTATCTGAAAAAAAAAAATCCAAAAACAAACTAGTCCGTGTAGTGACATTCACCTTTAATCCCAGCTCTCAGGAGGCAGAGGTAGGCAGATATTTTGAATTCAAGGCCAGCCTGGTCTACAGATAGAGTTGCAGGACAGCCAGGACTACACTGTGAAACTCCATCTCTAAAACAGAAAAAGCAACTTGGGAGGTAGAAGCAGGTGGATCTCTGAATATTGTTTTTAACCATAGTTACTTTAATCATTGTTATTTTGTGTGTTCCTGTGGTGGCATGGTGTGTGTGTGTGTGTGTATGTGTGTGTTGGGAGTTCACAGGACAAAGTGAGAGTGGGATGTCTCTTCCACCCCTGGGTTCCAGTGACCAGCCTCAGACTAGGCTTGGTGCCGCCATGTGGCATGCCTGCTAAACTGTCTTACTGGCCCTCTCTTTTTCTCAAAACTACCCAATAGCAGGCAATAGAACTAGAGCCTCCAGCATGCTGGGCAACTGCTATGCCACTGGGGCTCTTGTCCCCCCCTCCTTGGCTTCCTTTTCCTCTTGGCCTCACATTTTTGGCAGTCCTATCTCAGTCTCCCAGCTGCCGGATTACAGGCCAACACCACTACACCACCTCATGGCAGTCAGCTCCTATTGGTTAATATACTCTCTCTTTTCCTGTGTGTGGGTTTTCTTGAATGCTAGGGAAGTGCTCTACCACTGAGCTATACTCTCAAGCCTCTGCCATTAAAATTTTCCTATTACATTTATTTATTTAAGTGTATGTATGTGGAGATGACGCCTGGAGGGAGGTCCCCCCCCCCCCCCCAACGCACACACACCTTAAGGACTGAATGCAGGTCAGAAAGTTTGGCAGCAAGCACCTTTCCCCACAGAGCCATCTTGCCAGCCCCTAGGATTTCTTGAAGTCTGTATATGTCAGCCTTCCTCGAAGCCTGGGAGCCAGCAATGTAACTGAAAGATGGGCTAAAATAACAGCAGCTGGGGCAACAGTGTTTCCTGATCAGTGCTCTATGTGACTCCTGCATCTCATGTAGAACCCCAGACAAAAGTCTGTTCACAGGGCAGAGAAGACGCGGGCATAAATGTGTTCAGCCTAGAGGCTGTAAGCACTCTGCCTGCCTTTGCACAGACCCTCCAGCATATAACCCTCACAGAGTGGTTACCTTCGGCTTGTTGCAGTTAGCAATCACTCGCAGGATCCTTCTCTTCAGATCTTCCATGTTGGTCACGCTTAACCTAGTTAGTAAAAAGCAGACACCTTAGTACCCGGTACTGCTAACTACCCCAACCCTGTGGCCCAACCAAGGGACACTTACCTGGGAATCACATCCATTCCTAAGATAAGTGACACAATGAAGTCCTTGGAGTACTCATAAAGGGATTTGCTGAAATTTCAAACGAGAGACAAGCTAAGTTAGTCTAAGTTCTGTTGCTGCAGGGCTTCGGGGGAATGATAAAACAGTTTCCAGGGCAGATGTTGGTGTTGCCATTCCGAATCCTCTAAAGGAGAGAAGTGACACGGGGACTCCAGGGAATAGTCAAAGCCACAGGACACATTCAAGAGACTACAGCTAAACTATTAATGATCCCTGTGACCCAGCAGGCCCAGAAGGCACAATCTACCAAGGTGCCCTGGCAGTATATGAGCAGGCAGGGGCAAAAGGCTAGGTACTGCAGTGTACACCTGCAGGGCAGAGGCTGGCCCAGTGTAGAGGCACAGCCTGTAATTTCTGCCACTGAGGAGGGTAAGGCAAGAAGACTGGATTCAAGGCCAGCCTGCATTCCTATTAAGCACTTAAGTGGTAGAGGGAGGAGGATTGAGAACTGGGGCTAGCCTGGGCCTGGACTACACAGTTAAGACTCTAGAAATCACTAAAAAGTAAATATGTAAATAAAATGTGAAGGTGAAAAGTCACCTAATAAATGCCTACTTCTGGTATGAAAGGGCTCTCTTTTTTTTTTTTTTTTTAAGAGAATGAGAACAGAAAATAACAAGGAGCACTGGTTTTATGGAATTGTCTTAGGAACTATATTGATATCCTGTATGCTAAATTAGAAAACAAAGTTAAATAACAACAAAAACAGTTCCTAAAATTAAGCTCATAGTGTATTTTCCAAACTGAGCAGGGTTCTGTTCTGTCCCAGCCCTTAGGAGGCTGAGGTGGGAAGAGCATCAAGAGTCTGAGGCTAGCCTGGGCTACATGATGAGATCTAGGTCAGGCTCAGCTACACTGTGAGACTGTCTCAAAACCAAAAAGCAAACCTACAATATTTCTGCATCTCTATTTTTCTGGCATGAATTCTACCTCACCCCAAGCAGATACTTGTCAAGTTCTTTGTTATTTTCAGCTAATCAGTGCAGAAGGAAAAGAAACCCTCTTTCCACCCCCTAACCTCTGAAAGTCCATCCAAGTCAATGACTGTCACTGCTAACACTAAGGAGTGAGACGGTGACAAAGTCTGGCGTGAGCATGGCCAACAGGAAGTATATATTGCTAAAACCATCCACTTTGAATCAGATCTAATCTTCAGTAATTGTTACAACTTTCTTTTAATTTTTTAAGATTTTATGTATCTATGTATATACACATGTTTAAGTGTCCACGGAGACCAAAAGAGGGCATCAGATCCCCTAGAGCTGGAGTTAGGGGTAGTCGAGTGCTGTCTGATTACATGCTTGGGTCTGAACTCTGGTCCTCATGACGGAGCTGTAAGAGCCATCTCTCCAGCCCCTTTCCATTTTCAGTGAAATTAAACTATGTTGGTGGACACAGTGTGGGGAGCAAATGAAGTCCAGATTGAATGAGTATTGTGGACATGAACACAATCATGTAAAGGACCCCATGCCTCAGGCCCATGGGATGGGAATGTTGACAGTGTGTGCAACAAAATATGGAACAGAGAGAGCTTCCTCTTCTGGATGACTAGCCTGAGACTGCTCCCCTACAAAGACCCCCTACTGAGATGCATTAACCTCCCCTTGAGCTGTATATAATAAACCTGTCTTTTCATTCAGCTGTTACAGTCAATGTGTCAGGAATGCTGGTGCATCTCCATCAGAGCACACAGCCCACCTAATCCCAGTTTTTCTATACATGCGTCTGTGCTTTCTCATTCCCCATTGCCCCCAGTCAGGTCAGAGCTCTGCAGGTCATGGCGAGAAACACGTTCAGTGACACAAGAAAACAGCAGCACAAACCCAGGATGTGACAAACTCTTCTCAACAAATTACCTGGCTTCTTCAAGAAATAAAAGGGAAACACTGGATGTAGTAGCATGTATGTATAATCCCAGTGCTCCTACTGTGAGATGGGAGGCAGAGACCAGAGACCAGTGCAGAATAATCAGGAGACCTTGCCTCAAAATGGTAGAGAGAACTGACTCCTGAAAGTTGTCTGACTTCCAAATGACACCATGATGTGTGCTCGCGCACTGGCACTCATACACTAGTAATACTTTTGTTTTGAAAAGAGTTGGGAGAAAAACCATGAAGACAATTATAAGGCAAATCTGGCATATCCAATGTTAGATCCAATGAATGGCACCTGGATCCTCATGTAGACAAACTGGGGAATGTTAGGAATCAGTTGGGAAAATGTGATCAGTTATTATCTATCCAGAAATTAAAGATTTAACGTGCTCTATCTTTAGATGTGTTATTTACAGATGAAGTGCTATATCTCAGCTTTAAAGCTAGCTTTTGCGAATGCCTGCTTGTGTGTATGTACAGACACTACAGGGGAGGTAAGGAAGGCACAGAAAGAGCTGTACACTGATAGAGGGTTGAAACTGGCTAAACTGAAGTTTACAAACTACAGCATACTTTTTTTTCTCCTTCTTGGGAGGGGTACTCCCTATCATGCCCAGACTTTTTTTGAACTTGTGGGCTCTTGCCTCAGACTGTACCCAGCTAGGACAACAGATATATATGTGACCGTGTCCAGTTATCTTCTCTGCTTTTGTTTGGGGTTTTTATTTTTGTATTTTTGAAACAGTCTTGCTATGTAGTTCAAGCTGGACTGGTATTCACTGTGTGCATACCCCAGGCTGGCCTCAAATTTGTAAGAATCTGTCTCAGACTCCTAAGTTCTGGGCTAAGGCTGTTTCATTAAAAAATAAACAAACAGAACTTTATTTAGGGTCTTTGGGTGTGGCTTACTGATAGAATACTTAAGGCCCCATGCTAATCCACCATACCACAAAAGGAAAGAGCTTTTGCCAGGTGTGATGGTGCAATGATACAGCTTTAATCCCAGAACTCAGGAGGCAGAGGCAGGCTGATGTCTGTGAGTTCAAGTTTTAGCAAGGGCTACATAGTGAGACCCTGTCTCAAAAACAGTAATCAAAACAAAAGATCTTTGATCTGTTTTCTGTATTGTTCAAATTTTCTGATGGATATATATATATATATATATATATGTATGTATAGATATATATGTATGTATAGATATGGATATATAAATATATGGATATATAAAAAATATATAGATATATATATATAGATTTTTTTTTTTGTTTTTACCTTCAATTTTTTTAATCCTTAATTTGTTTTAGTCTTTTTTGTTGTGGCACAAATTTCTTTCATAATCAAGGCAAAAGTTTGCATAGCATAATTCAGTCAACATGCTCAACTAGCAAGGAAAAGAGTTTTCCAACTCATAAAAACAAATGTCCTGTTTGTTCAACCCCAGAGAATGTGCACAGTCCAAGTGAAGCCCATACATATGATGACACTAGGTGACAGCCGTGTGTCACTGGAGGCCCATCAGGGATAAGAAGTGTACAGCTGTGGTGGGGGGAGGTGGCAGGCAGCAGGGGAGGCTCACATGGTGAGCACAGACTGTGTGGGAATTCTGTTACAAAAGGACTCAGCAGGGTGAAACTCCCACTACCAAGCCTGATGATCTGAGTTCAACCCTGGTGCCCAGATAGTGGAAGAAGAGAACCAACACCTTCAAACTGTCCTCCACATGTACCATACCACATGTGTACCATACCACATGTGTACCATACCACAGCCACACCACACATATGCATGCACACTCGTACAAAGAAATGCGATTAAAACTTAAAAAAAAAAAAATGGGAAAGTTTGAGGCCAGAGAAATGCTCAGTGCTTAAGAGTGGGTGGCTGCAGAAAAAACGGATGCCCTCTTCTGGCTTCCACAGACACCTGCACATACTTGGTAGACACTCACATTATAGACACTCATACTATACATTCGTATAAATAAAATATAGTTTGAAGTTTCTTTTTCTTTAAGTTGTACTGGGAACTGAACCCAGCACTTCACACATGGTAGACAAGTGCTTGGCCACTCAACTACACTCCTAGTCCTAAAATAAAGTGTCTTTAAAAACCACCTTCAGGGCTGGAGAGATGCCTCAACAGTTAAAAGCACATGCTGTTCTTCCAGAAGAACCCAGGTTGGGCAGCTCACAACTGCTGCAATCCAGTTCTAGGGTATCCCAGGGCCTCTATCCTCTATAGGTACCTGCACACATGTGTACACACACACACATAATAACAAAAAAGATCTTTTAAAAACAAACTAAACAACATCAACAAAAAAAGTTAGAATTCTATTATTTAGTCAGGTTTATAATCCCAGATATTTTGGAAGCCGAGGCACGAGAATCAGTTCAATGTCTCCCTCAGCTCCATAGCAAGTTCCAGGCCAGCCTGGGCTGTTTAGGAAATTAGAGCTATTGGCCAGACACTGGTAAGGACTATGGTTCTCTTGCCTCTACCTCCTGAGTGCTTGCATCACAGGCATGCACTACTGTGTTCAATTTACATAGTCTTCCTTCAACTACATAGTATTTCTTTTCCCTTCTGACAAGGGTTTCATGTGGCTCAGGGGGCGTCTAACCCACTGTGTAGCCAAAGAGAACCTTCACCTTGTAATCCTCTCAACACAGCTTCTCCAGAGCTGGGATGACAGGCACGGGCTACCCCGGACTTCATGCATGCTAGGTGAGCTACCAACCGGACCACATCTCATCACTACAGTGTTTCAAAACAAACTTCTAAGGAGGAGAGAGAATTAAATGATGTAAATGAAGAGAGCAGCTGCTTGACTCGTCCTGCAGGAGAGTGAAGCCTTACCTCAGCAGGCCCCTGGGCGGGGAGAAGGCATAAGCACGGACTTGTGGGTAGGCCCCCCGAAGCATGATGGCTAACAGGGCTGCAGCTCCAGCTCCTAGGCTGTGCCCCACCAGAACAAGCCGGTACTCCTAGGGTATAGAGGGCAGAGGGAGTTGAGGCCCAGGAGAACAGATAGAACGTGACAGGAACAGAAAATAGAAAACAAGCCATCTCACCGGAGCGACACTGAAGGCTTGACTCAGAATCCCGTCACTGACCAGTCTGCGGTAAATGTATCTGGCTGCTTGAGCAATTCCCTGGAGGTACACAGATGGGGTGGGATCAGCAAGGCTTGGAAGACAGGGTCTCTGGCCTTACTGTTCACTGATACATTCTTGGCCTGTGGTCCAGAGGCTGGCTGCCATGAAGTGGGTGTCACCAGGAACATCCAACTATGTAGCAGGCATATCTGTGTAGTGCTGTGTACTAGTCTATAGTTGCACTACACTGCAGGACCAAGGACTGAACCTAATGTAAGCTGGACAAGCAATCTACCACTGAGTCACACCAGACCCTTTAGAACTTATTTTTATGGGCTGGAGAAATGGGTCAGAGGACCAAAGTTCAGTTCCCAGCACCCACATCGGGCAGCTCACAGGCACCAGCTTCAAGGGATCTGTTGCCCTCTTCTGGTCTCCATGGACATGTGCACACAGACACATAAACATAAATATGTCTTCTAAAAAATTATTCTTTTTTTGAGATGGCCTTTAAGTTACCAAGTCTGGTTCTCAATTTGATATGTAAGACAGCCAGGCCTTGCACTTTGTGTGTGTGTGTGTGTGTGTGTGTGTGTGTGTGTGTGTGTGGTGTATGTACAGATATGTGAGTTTAGTCACTTGTGTGTGCACATGTGGTCAGAGGTCAACTCTGGCTACTTTGCTCTCTACCTTATATTTCAAGACAGAGTCTTCCACTGAACCTGGAACATGCTGACTCTGCTACACTGGCTAGCTAGTGAGCCCCAGGGGTCTGCCTGTCACTGGGGTCACATAACCGGCTCCTTCAAGGGTGCAGGGGATGCCAAGCTCTTCACACTGAGCCACCCTTCCAGCCCCAAGCCTTGCACTTTTGGTCCTCCTGCCTCAGCCTCCCAAGTGCTGTGCCACCGTGCCCAGATGACCCTTTATAAAGATACTAAAACACACCCTTTAGGGACAGTCACATTGGGACAGTGGAAAAAGGTGCCTGCTACTGAGCCTGACAACATGAATTTGATTCTTGAGACCCAAGTGCTGGAAGGAGAGAACTGACTGCCAGTTCTTCTCTGGAATGTACATCATCTGTCTGTCTGTCTGTCTCTCTCTCTCTCACACACACACACACACAATTTAAAACACACAGTTCTGAGTTGTAAGAGGTGAGTCCCTTCTTCAAATGGAAAGATCATGAACCAAAGAAAGCAGACTTGAGAAAGTTGAGAAAGTCGTCAATTCGTGTTTTGAGCTTTTCAAGCGACAGCTGATAAGTGAAGAGAACATTCTCAAAGTGGGGTACACTTACAGGTTATGTGTTAATGAAAGATCCCCAAACAGTGGTCCAAGAGCTCTGGTTTTGTGGTTTACTTCTAGTGTTCATAACTGCTGAGCAGTCTCTCCAGCCCTGTGGCTTACTCTTGTGTTGGAAAGGCAGATGCTGTAATGTATGCTCCACCACATGAGGTTGATGTTTATGCAGGAGAACCAAAGAGAACTGTTTCCAGAGGGTTCTGTTAAAGTCTAGTTGCCCATCTAGCAGCAAATAAAACTTTGCTGGTAGTGTTAACAAAGATATGGAAGAATGTAAGAAACTACTTTGGGGGCTGGAGAGGTGGCTCAGTGGTTAAGAGCATTTGCAGAGAGAAACTAGTTTCAATTTCCAACTCCCATAACAATTGGAGCCTGTAGCTCCAATTCCAAGGGATCTGATGCCCTCTTCTGGCTTCTGTGGTCACTGCAAACACATGGTATCCATACAGAAAAGCAGCCATGTGTGCACACAGAAATAAAAATACCTTTTAGAAAGACACTATTTTGAGAACTACAGCAAGATTGAAATGAGTTATGAAAGATAGCAAAATGGGAAAAAGGAGGATTTTCTTATTTATTTATTTATTTATTTATTTATTTATTTATTTGTGGGAGACTTGCTTATATAGTACAAGCCAGCCTCTAACTCACTCCATGTAGCCTTAAGCTTCGGCCTCCTGAGTGCTGGGATTACAGGTGTGCACCAGCATGTGCAGGTCATGTGATGCTGGGCACTGAACCTAGGGTTTCATGCATGCTAAGCAAACACTCTACTGACTGAGCCACACCCCAGCTCTGCCTTAGTGATATTTGTTGCCATAAACAGTTGCTAACACGATTGTTCAAAATAACATACCATTAATGGGCACAGCTCTGAAGGCTACCGTGTGTGTGTGTGTGTGTGTGTGTGTGTGTGTGTGTGTGTGTGTGTTAGCGTTCATGTATGTGAGTTGTGGACTCACACTTGCAACAGCAAACAGGTGCAGGTATGCTACCTCAACTTTGCTGAAGTGTCTGGGAGACCATTTTATACTTCCTTGCCTCTTACTTTGAAACGGTTTCATGTTGTTTGCCTGTCTACACTGGGCTAGCTGGCCCTACAGCTTCTGCAGATTCTCCTGTCTCTGTTTTCCCACAGCTGACAATACAGGTACCCACTTGCTATTTAAACCAGGCTGGCCAGCCAGCACACCCCAGAATCAGCCTGCTTCTACCCACTCAGTGCTGATATTACAGATGCACCCTGCCATGCCCAGCTTTTATACATGAGTGCCAGAGATCCAAATTTAGATCCTCACGCTTGCCTGGCAAGCACTTTCCCTGCTGAGCCATTTCCCTGGCCCCATTCAACTAAACTGATTTAAACGCCCAATCTAGGTTTAGGGAGACCCCATCTCAAAAAATAAGGTGGAAAGCAATTGGAAAAGACAAACAAAATCTACCTCTCACCTTCATGTGCACATATACACATGTGATCATGTACACATATAGGAACACATACACACAACAATGAATACTAGAAGAAGCAAGCTCACAGGGAGAGGATAGAACAGAGGCTATCAGAGTTGGGACTGGGGCCATTAGTGTTTAATAAGCCCAGAGCCAACATCAGGGCTCATCAAAACTTAGGTTACAGATAGAAAAGATGAGCACACAATACTGTACAAACACATGATGGACCTGAATCGAACCACCACAAATGGTTAAAATGGTAAATGTTACACATCCATCTATCATCCACCAATCCACCCATCTATCCATCCATCATCATCCATGCATCTATCTTCCCATCTGTCCTGGTTTTTCGTTTGTTGAGAGAAAGTCTCACTACATAGCTCACAATGGCCTGGACCTCGCTGTGTAGCCAAATCCAGCCTGAAATTCATGATCCTCCAACCTAAGACTCTCCACGTCTGGAGTTATTATACTTACTTTACAATGTTTAAAAACCATTTCACACACACACACACACCCATTTGAGGTGGGTTTTTCCTCTTCCCAGGAGGAACTCTGCCCCACTCACCCCCACAGAACAGGAAGAGAGAAACAGAGAACTAGGCTCTGGCCACATCCACAGAGAACTTGTAGGAAGTGAGCTGTCCAGCCTATGCCGCCCACAAGGCCAGAGCTCTTGCTCTGCTGCTCTGTGCTGGACTGAGCATTTCCCCACTAAGATATTAAACTTTAATTAGAGGGGAAAGTGGCTGGGGATAGAGCTCAGTTAATGGAATGCTTGTGTAGCATGCCTCAAACCCTAGATTTGATCCCTAACCTGTCATCTCAGTATTCAGATGGTGGAGGCAAGAGGATCAGAAAGTTCAAGGTTATCCTTAGCTAAAAATGAGTTATAGGCCAGCCTAGTCTACAGAGTAAATTCCAGGACAGTCAAGTCTACACAGAGAAAACCTGTCTTGAAAAACAACAACAACAACAAAAACAAAAACAAAACGAGGAGCCAGGCAGTGGCACGCCTGTAATCCCAGCACTCTGCAGGCAGAGGCAGGCAGATCTCTGTGAGTTCGAGGTCAGCCAGTTCCACAGAGCAAGATCCAGGGCAGACACCGAAACTACACAGAGAAACCTTGTTTTGAAAAAACAAACAAACAAAAACCAATGAGGGAAGGGAAGACAGCCCACTTCAAGTGTTTGATATGACAGTCCATCTTGTGGCTTCAGCCACATTACCCCATCTATTTGAGATGTTCCCTCTCTCAATACAAGCATACCTTGTGGGCCATACAGTCCCGTAGCTCAATATCCAGCTCGAGGTTCTCACTCTCTGCAGACAGGTCAGTCAGGACATCCTGTGAATGTGGAGACAGCAATGTCAGCCTGTGGAACTGCACAATGGCCACATGTGTTGGGACTGAAGGCCAGGACACTCTATGCAATAGCAGGCAGTGCAGTCAGAATGCTGAGAGATGTGTCCAGCCTCCACAGAGAACACAGCTGAAGTAGGAAGCCAGCTAGGTGCCAAGCGGGAATGGCCATGATGGGAGGGACATCTAGAAACACCTTTGTTTTGCACACTGCAATCTAAGGACCTCTCCAGCCCAGAGCACACACTGGGGTTTGAAAAAAGGGAACCCACATTCAATGGCTCACTACACACCAATGATGCTGGTAGGAGGGTTAGGATGAGTGGCGGCCTGAACCTGAAGGAAAGCAGAATAACCATCCTTTCGGGGGACAAGCACCTTCCTGGGCTCCATACTATTTTGGTTTCTTTTTGAAACAGGGTCTCACAGTATAGCCCAGGCTAGCTTTGAATTCCTCTTGGTTCTACCTTCCATCCTGGGACCGGAGGCATGTACCACCATGCCCGGCTTACTCCTACATGATAAAAAGACCCTCAGGAGATTTCCTGAGGACACCTGGCATACTTAGTGCTGTGACAGACAAGTCATAGAGCATCCACGAGACTGACAGGGAACAAGCACACTGAGGAAAGCTGTGTGCACTGGAGGTTTCTAGAGGAGGGGAAGCTGAGACTGTGCACAGCATAGAGGGCAGAGCAGAGCAGGTGGCATTGAGTGCAGCTTATATTCCAGCACTTGGGGGCACTTGGGGACAACACAGGAAAGAAATGGACTGACTAGGACGATGAGAAGAGCACAGATAGGGACTGCGGTGATGGGAACCTTTCTCTTGGTGCAGGGAGCAAACCAGTCAGAACAAAGGCCGGGAAAGGAAGAAACGGCCAAAGAGCCTGAGGCTGTGAGATCTAAGGTGATGACTGATCAAGGAGTGATGGATACCACTAAGGACTGAACTCAGGCCTTCTGCCTGGCATGTTTAGTGCTCTACCTTGAGTTATACCCACAGCCTCTGAAAGGGAGATGCTATGCACGTGCTCCCCTGCTGCATTATATGCCCAGGAATCTTAAACTAGCTCTCACTATGGAGCCTTGACTGGCCTGGAACTCACTGTGTAGACCAGGATGGCTTCTAACTCTCAGAGACCTGCCTATCGCTGTCTCCTAAGGGCTAGAATTAAAGTTGTGACACTACCGTGTCCACCCCACAGCCCACTTTATTATTATTTTATGTGTATGAGTATTTGCTTACATATATGTCTGTGCCTGATACCCAAAGACCAGAAAAAGGTGCCGGATGCCCTGGAAATAGAGTCACAGATGGCTGTGGGCTGCTGTGTAGGTGCAGGGAATAGATCCTCTGAAAGAACAGCCCGTGTTCTTGGGCTGAGCCCTTGATAAAGGGTCTAAATTGCTCAGGCTGGCCCTAAACTTGTTTCAGCCTTCAAAGTAGCTGGACTAGACGCCTGTCCTGCATGCTCAGCAGTAACACTGGCCCTTCTCAGACACACAAGGAAGAACTGGGAAGTGAGAGCGAGGGGTGGCAGAGAAGAAACCAGAAAGCAGATGTTCAAAGAAGGAAGAGAACTGGACAAGAAGTGGAGGCGGGAGAGGGCTGGAGGTGAACAAGGGGCTCACTGTACCCCGAGAAGCACATGGTGCCTGGAGGAAGGGAGGGCTTGAAGAGAACCCCTAGAAGGAACTTGACAGTATGTGACTGTTTTTTTTTTTTTTTAATTTTTGTGTGTATGTGTGCATGTGCACATTTGTGTGTATGAATGCAGGTGCATGTGTGCCATGGCCCAGGTATGGCGGTTGGATCAGAGAACCACTCAGATGTCAGCCTTTACCTCCACCTTGTTTGAGGCAGGGTCTCTTGTTGGCTGATGGAGACGCCAAGCTATCTGGCTCTTGGGACTCCAAAGATTCTCTCTCCTGTTTTCATCTCCCATTTTGCTGTAGGAGAGCTGGGGTCACAGATGTGCTACTGCCCCTGGTTTTTATGTGGGTTCTAGGGATTGTATGCAGGTCCCCACCCTTGCCCTCAAAGCACTTTATCATTGGTCCATCTCCCAAGCCTCCAGAGAGGTGGAAACACAGGAGTGTACCACCATACATGGCTTAGTGTGTCTTCTGACGAAAGACTGATCTTACTAATCTGGGTACAGAAATCAGAGGCTTCCTAGGCTCGGGACACATCTGGGCACATCTAAGGAGGGTCAGCAGGAGGTGACCCAAGAAGGTATCCCTTGAGCCTGTCTTGGAATGTGTTGGCACCTCTGCTGCCAACAGCTGGTAGTTAACTGGGAACCACCCCCCATGTTTCATTAAGTCCGCGTTCACAGCCCACACTCGCTTCCTGGCTTCAGGGCTTTCCTCGGCTGCCTCACACAGTGGCTTTCTCTGTTGCTAACGAAGCTTTCCTCTGAGCCCCCCCCCCCCTCCTCCCCCCCTCCTCTGCCATGTCCCATTCTCTGCTCTGACTCAATGCCCAGATCTGAATCTGTCACACACAGCAGCATTACCTGGAGAGACATGGTCCCTCTCACGGCGACCACAACGGCCTCCTTCCTGTGATCCAGAACCACTATGAAGGGCAGCTCATACACCTAGGAGAGAAGAGACCAGCACAAGGCCTGACTCCACGGGTCACAGAGCATCTCCCTCTGCCCTCCCGCCTTAGCCTCCCAAGTGCTAGGATTACAGGCTCACACCACTACACTTGGCAACTTCAGGAGGTTTTCTGTTTTCTTTAAATTATTCATTTATTCTATGTGAAGAGTGTGTGTGTGTGTGTGTGTGTGTGTGTGTGTGTGTACACACGTCACAGCATGTGTGAAGAAATTAGAAGACAACTTGAGAGAGCTCAGTCTCCTTCTATTGTATGGGTCCCAGGGATTGAACTTGTCTTGGAGGCAGACACCTTTACCCACTGAGCCATCTCACAGAAATCTTAAAAGTTCTGCCAAGAGCTTCTGTGGGCCACAGAGTCTGAAACAGTTGCATTCTACCAAAACAGCAAATTGGTTTTAGAGTAGAAAATAGGTTAGAGAGCTGCCAAGCAACACTAACCACAGACCTGAAGTTGGTAGGTGTGTAGGTAGGGGTGTGTGTGTGTGTACTCATAGAGGGTGACGTCTATGAAGAATAATCCATTCCAGGCTGTGGTACAGACTGGTATTCCCAGTTGTTTAAGAAGCTGAGGCTAAGACAGAAGGAAAACAAATTCAAGGGTCACAGACTAAGTTCTAGGCCAGCATGGCAACTTTTGAGGGCATCTCAAAATAAAAAGTAAAAAGAAGGATGGGGATTAGCAAGATGGTTCAGTGATTGAGACATTCACTGCTGAGCCTGATAAGCTGAGTTCAATATCCAGGACCCATATGCACACATGCATGCATGTGTACACACACACACACACACACACACACACACCCTCCTACCACTAGATCTCAAAGGACTCTAGGACCCACGTCTAGACACACCGTATCTGAGACAATACCTTGTCATGAAAGCTGATGTGAATGAAGTCCCTGTACTGCAGCCCAGTCGTCTTCAGGATGGAGGCAAAATGGCAGTGGTGCTGGTCCCCTTCGACTGCATCATATTCTATTTCTGTACTTCTGCAACTAAAGGGGAGACAAAGAGGTGACTGGCAGTCTGAGCCCCCCCCCCCCAGCGCACAGTGACCCCCACTACAGGATTGAACTAGAAAATTCAGGAGGGGACAACTATTTCTGAGCCATTCTAATGGTTTCTCTTGAGTAGCAGAGGATGGAATCCATGGTCTTGCAATGGGGCAAACACTTTCACTGAGCTACATTCTTGACTTTCATTCACTCACTCATTCATGCATACGTCTGTGTGTGTGTGTGTGTGTGTGTGTGTGTGTGTGTGTGTGTGTGTGTGTGTGTACGCATGCATCCATGGAGGCCTGAGGACATGGGATTTCCTACTCTGTCATTCTGCATTAATTCCTTTGAGACAGGGTGTCTCACTGAACTGGAGCAAGGCTGGAAGCCAGCAAGCCCCAGGGATCCTCCTGTCTCTCCCTCAACCCCACCACAGGGGACATAGGCAGAGTCTGAACAAGCTTTTCTATGTGGATGCTGGGGCTTTGAACTCAAGGACTGATACTTGAATGTCGAGCACTTTACTCACTGACCTTGTATAAGACGCAAGGATACCAAAGTCAGAAGCACTGGGGACTGAGTGTGAAAACAAACTGCCCTGTGGCTGGGTTTGAGAGCTTCAGAGAGTGAAAAGTAACAGAAATATGATATGGGAAACGTCATGCAAAAATCTGTGGCTGGGGCCAGGGAAATGGTTTAGCAGGTTAAGGCACCTGCTGGCAAGCCTCATGACTGGAGTTTGATCCCTAGGACGGGATCTACATGATAGAAGGATCTACAAGATAAACTCCTGAAAGCTCTGACATCCACATACACACACATGCACACAAAACAAACAAACAAAACATAATTAAATTTTTTTTTCTTGAACTGTCAAACTGTCCATCAGGAAGTCCTGAAGGCTGCAGCACCACAGAGGGACAGACACACCTAGCACTTAGATCTTTTGTAATTAGCATTGCAAGGTGAAGGGCAGAAACCACTCCAGGGCAAGCACAGGATATAGTTTCAATTCCTTTCATCAGGAAGCTTCCATAAAAGCCAAGATGGCTCAGTGGGTAAAGGTGCTTGTTGAGTGATTTCACATGAGTTCAATCCCAGAACCCATGGGAAGGGAGTGAGCCAACTCCTGAATGCTGTCTTTTGACCTCCACATGTCTCTGGCACATGTTAATGATAAATAAAACTTGAAAAATTCTCATCAGAAATGCAGGAAGAGGCCATATGTGGTGGCACACATTTGTAATCCTAGCACTTGGAGGTGGAGGCAGGAGGATCAGGAGTTCAAGGTTATCCTTGGCTACATGAAATTCCATCTTAAAACCACCAAAAAAAAAAAAAAACCCAACAAAAAACAAAACAGAACAAAAACAAAACCAAAAAAAAAAAACAAAAACCAACTCTAAAACAAGCAACTAGGGAAGTGCTCAGAGTGACAGGGACCCATCAAAAGGACACAGGAACAGGAACCAGCCTGTGTAGTCAGGTCGGGGCATGTGAATACCAGATACTAATTATAGAAATGACAGCAATGAACCACGGCTGTGAATGAAGCAAGAAGCACGAGTGGGAACCGATAGCAAGGAGCAGGCAACTGAAGTTCGCTGTACAGCAGAAGAAACAGTGATTTGAGAAAAACAGCCAAGTTCCCACCCACTCTAGTCAAAGAACAAAGGGATGCTAAATCTGGACCTGGTGGCTGAGGACTCAGCTTAATGCGGGGATTCCATCTTAGCATGTGCAAGGCCCTGGGTTCTAGCAGCAAGAAAAAAGAAAAGTAGGGCTAATGAGGCGGTTCAGTGGGTAAAGAGTGCTTGCTGTACAAGCAAGAGGACCAGAGTTCGAATTCACAGAGTCCATGCAACATGCCAGGTGTGGCTGTGAAAGTGCCTGTAACCCAGCACTATGAGGTGATGGCTCCAGGTTCAGGGAGAGACCCTATTCTAAGAAAATAAAGTGGAGAGAAGTAGAGCAGGTCACCGACACCCTCCTCTGGCCCCCGAACCCACACACAGGCATGTGCACACACATCATACACATTTGGACATGCACCACTCTCATATATTACACACACACACATTATTGGGATAAGAAGAATTCAAATACAAGTTACCAGCTAGTTAATAATCAATGGCAATATTTTTAATTTTTATGATTTTACTGCAAATGAATGTCCTGAGGAAATTCAGCCAAGTTGTTAACAGATAGAGAGAGAATCATGAGAAAGGTACTTGCCGCCAAGCCTGATGATCCGAGTTTGATTCCCAGGACCCACGCAGAGTGTGATAATATATTTTTCTTAAAATCCCTTTTGCTGGGGCTGGAGAGATGGCTCAGAGGTTAAGAGCACTGACTGCTCTTCCAGAGGTCCTGAGTTCAATTCCCAGCAACCACATGGTGGCTCACAGCCATCTGTAATGAGAGCTGGTGCCCTCTTTTGGCCTGCAGTCATACATGCTGTATACATAATAAATAAATAAATCTTTAAAAAAAAAATCCCTCTTGCCTTCGAGAGTGAACATTTTCCAGACCTTGCAATCAAGTTAATAATATGCCCTGAAAAGCTGGGCATGGTAGCGCATGCCTTTAATCCCAGTGCTCAACCTGCTGTCCCTCTGTGTACTCAGCCTGCCCTTAAGAGAACTAACCTTAATATGTCTTGTATTTTCCATGTAACAGCTTCTACAACCTAAGTAAATGCATAGTTCCACTCTTAAACTATTTACTCTTCCATGTGTGCTGTGGTAACCATTTGCTGAAGCAGCCAACAGGTTGAGAGTGACCTTAAACAATGACTATCTCATAAATGTTGGGAGCAACATGTAGATATAGGTTGGTAACATCTGTATGTGGTTCTGAGTGCTGTTCTGGGTCAGTTGGTGTCAGTAAAAATTTTTTTAAAGTTGTGAGTGCCAGTTGTGGCAACCCATGCCTTTACTCCCAGCACTTGGGAGGCAGAGGCAGCCATCTTGGTAAGTTTGAGGCCAGCATGGTCTACATAACGAATTTCCTTCAGGCCAGCCGGGGCAAAATAGTGAGACCTTGTCTTTTAAAAAAAAAAAAAAAAAAAAATTAGAGATTAAAGTATGAAGTCTGAGGACACAGGACATGGTGAGTCACACCTCTAGGCAGATTCTAGATAAAGGACTTAGGACTTCTTCCTATTCTTGAATGTAGATTTTTTTTTCTTTTAGAGAAGAAACTTCATGAAAGCATTGCACTATGCCGACCTACCAGCCGCCACCGATCCTGCACAGCCCCGTGAACGGGTTTCTGTAGATGTAGAGGGGCCATCCATAGGCGGCTGCTGCAAACGGCATGTAGTGATGACAATTTTCCACTTCTGCATCCAAGTCGGCCTCCTGGGGGAGAGGTGGAAAAAAGCCTTTTTGTGTGAGACAGCCATGGAAAGGATGAACACAAAGATCTGTGTGTGTGCACTCAGGGTGGGCACATGTGTCCCACAGCACGAGCCTCAGGTGTCTGTCCCCACCTCCTACCTTGTTGGAAAAATCATGTTTGCTGGATCCCCCCAGCTAGCTGGTCCTCCAGCCTCTCACAGTCTCCTGTCTCCAACCTGCTGTAGGAACCCCAGGATTTCAGAAGCGCTCCATACAGAGTCCTGCTTTATGTGAATTCTGTGAATCTGAACTCAGTTAGCCCACTGGGCCACCTACCCCCACACTAAGACCTTAATCCTGAACTCTAACTTCTAACCCTTCCTGCTCTTTACCTTGACTCTCAAAAAGACTCCTTCTCTATGTATATCTGTGGGGTACCTGCGTGCATGTGTGTTCATAAGGGTGTGGCCACTTGTGTGTGCATCTGTGTGCATGTGTAGGCCCAAGGTTTACATCAAGAATCTTCTACACTCTCACACCTTATTCACCCAGGCAGGGTCTTTGATTCAAACCCAAAGGTCACTGATTTGAGTAGTCTCCCTAGCCAGTTTGCTCAAGGATACTCACCCCTATCTTCACCTCGCAAAACTAGAATCACAGATGAGCCACCACACCCACCCAGCACTGACATGGGTTCTGGGGACCCAAACTTCAGCCCGCACACCTGTGTGGTAAGTACCTGACAGCTGAGCTGTCTCTCCAGCCTCTTATAGGGGAAAAATTGTTCTTTGTTTGTTTGTTTTGTTTTAAAGACAGGGCCTCTCTGTGTACCCCTGCCTGTCCTGTTCTGGAACTTGCTATATAGACTAGGCTAGCCTAGAACTCAGAGAGATCCACCCACCTCTGCCTCCTGAGTGCTGAGATCAAAGGCTGCACCACCACATCTAGCACTTTTGTTTCTTGAGACAAGGTCTTGGTATGTATCTCTGGCTGGCCTCAGATCCACCTGCTTCTGAAAAGCTGGTTTTTAAATAGTTCCTGGTGGACTCCACCGGAAATGTGGTGAGGGAGGAAGGCAGGGACCCCTGGTGAGTCTTCTGGCTCCTGTGGGAGCTTCCTGCCTGGAGTGCTTCATGGCTTTCCACCTGGAAACATGGGTGCTGTCAACATCTGGAGGAGGAGCGTCACTGGGGAGGACTTTGAGGTTTCAGAAGATATGAGTCTCCCAGTAGCTCTCTTGCCTTATGGCTGTGTCTCAAGATGTGAGCTCTCAGCCACTACTCCAGTACCATGCTTGCCTGCCTGCTGCTGACAGTCATGAGCTCTAGACCTCGACAAGTGTAAGCCCCAAATAAATGCTTTCTTTCATAAGTTGCCTTGGTCCTACTATATTATCCCAGCAACAGAAAAGTAACTAAGAAATGGATTCCTGCCTGGAGGAATCCCAGCATCATGGGTGCAGTTGCTGCCTGGACGCCATGGCAAAGGCAGAGGGGACACACAGTATGGCTTCTCTGTGTTATTTTTATTTTTGTTGTTGTTTGTTTTCAAGGGTCTGGGGACACGGCTCAGTGGTATAAATATGCCTAGTATGTACAAGGCTCTGAGTTCCGCACCCAGCAATGCAAGAAGGGAAGGAGGAAGACAGAGACAGAGGGAGGAAGGGGGGAAGGGAAACGGAAGGAAAAAAGGGGAAGGAAAGAAGAGTGAGTTAGTTTTGTCCCTTCTACTGTGTAACCTGGGGTGGCCTGGAACTCACAACCCTACTGCCTCTGCCCTACTGCTCAAACAGCAGCTTGCCAGGCCTGGCGGGACGTCCTCTTTGGAAACCATAAAGACCCATGGCAGGAAAAATTTCAACAAGCAAAGCTTGAACTGTTTCTGTTTCCTAGATCTAGAGAAGAAAACACATTCTGATGTGACCCCACCCTGGAAGGAATTCTTCTGGAACATAGAACCAAATATTAAATTTCCTACAGTGTAACCTAGACAATAAGATGGAAGTGGGCTTCCTGTACCTGGAATCTAAGTGAGAAAGTTGGGTTTCAGTTCAAAGGCTACTGAAACTGTTCTTGGCTACTTCTCTATTCTCTTCTCTCTGTTCCCGTCTGTCTGTCTGTCTGTCTGTCTCTCTCATTCCTCCCCCTTTCCCTCTCCTTCTCTTCTCTTACACAGGGTCTATTTCTAGCCTGGGACTCACTATATAGCCCAGGCTAGTCTCCTACTCACAATCCTCCTGCTTCATCCTCCTGAGAGTTCCATGCCCAGCTTTAGCTGTATGACTCTGAAGACCTACATAGAAGCACAAGAACATCAGAGGTTTTTTCTGTCATTACCTGAGACTGCCCTGGAAAGTGGGTGACGACTTCCCGAGGTTCCAGGCTGTTGTTGATATTGTCCTGTTGCTGGTGGAGAAGGGTGAAGCCTGCTGCAATATCACTGGGCACCAGGTCTGTGTCCTGGATGGGAAAGCACAATGGCCTGCCGTAAAACCCATCAGACTGCCCAGAAACCCCTTAGCATTCAGTTGAATAGAGTTCACAGGCAGATATGCAAGTATACAGGTACATTACATAGAAAAAGGCATTTATTAATTTTTGTTTATCTAAGACAATCTTTCGCAGCATAGGATGGCCTCCAGCTCACTAAGTAGTTAAAGATGATCTGGAATTCCAGATCCTCCTGCCTCCACTTCCTAAGTATATGTGGGACCACACCCAGCTTGTTTTGAGGCAAGGTCTCTCTTATACTTGCTGAACTGTGTATTCCAGGCTAGCTAGTCTATGAGCTTCCATCTTACCATAGGAGTGTTGGGATTAAAGGTGTACACCGCCACGCCTGGCATTCTCATTTCTTAAGTTGATGTGAAGCTTGCATTGATACACACTTTGTGGCAGATTCATGAGGTTGAGCATATATGATTACTGGGTACATTGTACCAAGAAAAAAATCAGAAACCAGTAAAGCACTAATGAGACTTCCCGGGTGGACAAATACTGAAGTCAGAAATCCTCTACCAGCTGAGCCTGGTGGCACATGCTCAAAACTGTAAGACCCAGACAGCTAAGGCATGAGGATGGCAAGTTCAGGACTAGCCTGAGCTATTCAATGAGTCCTTGTGTCAAAAAGAAAGGAAGGAAAGGAGGGAGGGCAGGCGGGCAAGTCAGCAGGCCACAGATGAATGCCTCAGTGGGTAAAGGCACTTGCTATCAAGCCTGATGACCTGAGTCTGATCCCTGGAACACACAGAGTAGAAGGAGAGAACCAAGTCCTGCAAGTTGTCCTCTGGCCTCCACATATGTCATACATTTACCCACATACACAAAATAAGTATAATTAAAAATGAAAGAAACTAAAATTTCCCATCATCAGCAGACACTTGTAGCCCACAGGAAGGACCACTGGGCCTAATGACAGACAAAGAGATATCTATGATCCACCACCAGCCCTGCATAAAACCTGTCTTGGAGCCAGGCGGTGGTGGTGGTGGTGTGGTGGCGGCGGCGGCGGCACTACATGCCTTTAATCCTGGCACTGGGGAGACAGAGGCAGGTGGATCTCCAAGTTCGAGGCCAGGTGGGTCGACAGCCAGGACTACACAGAAACCCTGTCTCAAAACAACATCAATAACAAAAAAACCTAGCTTGGTAGAGCACACCTGGGATCTCCACACTCAGGAGACAGGCAAAAGGACCAGGAATTCAAGGTCAGTCTCAGCTGCAGGAGACAGGTAGTGACTAGGTACCTTCTCTTCTCCTAGATATCTTGAGATTGGGTTGAAGCACTCCTGTAAAATTCTGGAACATAGCCGGAAAGATGGCTCAGTGGGTAAGAGTGCTTGTTGCTCTCGCAGAGGACTGAAATTCAGTTCCCAGCACCCCCATCAGGTAACTCTAGGTAACCCCATCACAACTCCATGTAACTCCATGTAACTCCAGCTCCAGAGGAGCTGATACCCTCTTCTGGCCTCCTTGGGGTACCTGCATGCAGGCAGCATACACTCACACAGATGCAAGTAATAAAAATAAAAACAACTTAAAGTTTTACAGGGCATACTTCTTGAATCCCCATAGAAGGCCACCACTGTGCGGCCAAGAGAGATGGAAAGAGGGACAGGAAGGTGCACAGGATGTTGAAAGGAATCTTCTTGGTTTCAATACCAAAAATAATGGTAGTTACAACACATCGTTACACAAACGAACACAGAGAGGTGCAAGAATGAGCAAATCCAAGTCCTGGGGCCACTTCCTAGAACAGTGACTCCCTCTGTACTTCAGTCACTAGTCATGGAAAGTAGTTAAGAAATATTTACTCTTTACATTTTGTGTGCGTGCGTGCGTGCATGCGTGTGCGTGTGCGTGCGTGCGTGCGTGTGCGTGTGCGTGCGCGCGTGTGTGTGTGTGCGTGTGTAGAGGTTATAGGACAATTTGCAGGAAATGGCCCCGCCCTTCTACTTATGCGGGTCCTCAGGATTGAACTCAGGTCATCAGTCTTGGCAGCAACTGTCCTTACCTGCTGAGCCATCTTGCTAAACTGAGAAATTCCTTTCTGATACTCCCTCTGTACATGTCTAGCTGCTGACCGAGCTGGATGGAGGAGACAGATTCTTTCCTAATATACACATTATGCTATTTAGTCCCTTAAAAAATCAATGCACAGGCTGGACTATAATGGACCAGCGTCAATGAAAGGACACACCTAGACATTGAGAAAGGAGCTGAGAGCTGGGCTGGGGCTTAGCTAGTACAGCACATGCCTCCCGAGATGCATGAAGCCTTGGGTTCCATTTTAGCACCAAATAAACTGGGCGTGGTGGTACATGCGTGTAACCCCAGCACTGAAGAGGTAGTTGAAGGAGGATCAGAAGTTCAAGGTCACCCTTGGCTACACAGTCAGTTTCAGGCCAGCCTGGGTTACAAGAGACTGCATCTCAACAAAGCAAAACAAACAAGGGGCAGAAAAACCTTGGCCAACCTTGCAGGCCATAACTGCTGCCTGCCAAGCCCACCCAGGCAGTGTACTCCTAAAACCCCTGCCCAAAGGGTCTAGGTCCTCAAAGCCACGTTAGGTGGCTCACGTGACTTTGTGCAGAGTGCTCATCTTCCCATGGAAGCATTTACAGAAACAGAAAGAGACCACAGCAGATCCCTTCCGCTTACAGAGAAGTAGGTCGAGAAAAGGTCGGCCGCGCTGGAAAAAGCAACTCTCGCGTTGTTATCATCCTGCTCCACGCAGCAGCAGCAGACCATCACTCTGGTCTCCCACACGCTCTTGGCAGCTGTCTTCAGGCCAGTCAATAACCGGCTGGAGTTGTTACTATCCAGGTGTTCGGGGCAGCCTGGGGGATGTGAAGACATCTTCCCGCCCAGCGGGTCAAAGACAAAGATGATGGTGACCATGGTGGCTGCCATGACAATCCAACTACAAAGAATAAAGCATGGGAAAGGCTTGGTGACTGGGAAGGCTGGGTGGCCTGAGCCCCCTCCAAACACACAAACTAAGCCCTGTTTCTGTACTGCTGAAGGAGAAGCAGACCTCAGAACTTGAGACAAGCCATTTTCTTCTAGAAAGTTCCCTCCAAGGGTCAGCGAGATGACTGAGGAAGTGAAGGTGCTTTTGGCCAAGCCTGAAGACCTGGATTTGATCTCTAGGGTCTACACATACAAGGAGAAAATACACTCTTGCAAGTTATCCGCTGATCTCCAACATATACCATGTCATGCACACGCGTACATACATACGACTAACTACATAAATAAAACAGAAAGTTCCTCATGAATCCATAGCTAACCTAACTCCCACAAAGACCAGAGAGTTCTAAGGAAAGCCCAGAAAAAAAACAAAGGGATGAATGGTGGGCAGCATCGCAGCCTGGACAGAATTCACTAGAACTAGTTCTCCAGGTGCCCGACAGGTGCCTGAGGTTCTTCGTAGTAAAACAAAAAGAATTTCTACCTTATCAAACACTCTGATAGGTGTTCCCTGTCCCACATTTAACTATTTCTAATTGTGTGTGGTGTATATATGTGTTCGTGTGGATATGTGTGTGTGTGTGTGAGTTGTGTGTGTAGAGGTCAGAAGTCAACTTGGGGGGGGGGTGAGGTTCTTCCTTGATCATTCTCCACTAATACAGAGCTCTGACTGAGCATAGAGCCCACTGATGGGCGAGGCTGCCTATGTCCACCACCCAAAGTGTAGGGGATCTGAACCCAGGCCCTAATGTTCTTATGGCAGGCTTTACCAACTGCATCATTTCCTCAGCCTAAACTATTTCTCCACTGCCCAGGGTGTGGCAAGGCTCTGTGTGTTCTCCACTACAATGATGCAGACTCTGCTGTCCCTGCCTGTGTGCCTCAGGGATGGTAGCACCAGCTTCCATCTCCTTATTCATAACAAAAAGGGACAAAGTAGACTATTGTCAAGATCTTTAGCTTAGTGGTGAGATGGCTCAGACAGTAAAGGACAAAATTAAAAACCTTTAGTAAAGAAGATGTGAAAACCGCACTATAAACCTTATTAGACTGCCAGACAGTGGTGGCACATGCCTTGGATCCCAGCATTGGGGAGGCAGAAGCAGATGGATCTCTGAGTTCAAGGCCAGCCTGGGCTACAGAGTGAGTTCTAGGACAGCCAGGGCTACACAGAAAAACCCTGTCTCAAACAAATACACCATCTCAGTTCCTGACACTGTTTCTCATTTCACCTTTAACCTCCACCCTTCCTTTGGCTTTTAGCTTCTCTTTCTCTCAGTAAGATTTATTTATTTTTATATTATGCATACGCGTATGTCTGTGTGTATATGCATGTGGACACAGGTGTCCCTGAAAGCCAAAAGAGAGCATCAGATCCCCGACAGCTGGAATTACAGGTAGCTGTGAGCCTTCTGATGTGGGTGCTGGGAACCAAACTGAGGTGTCTCAAGAGCAGCAAGTGCTCTCTAGTCCCCCCTCATCTTCTTAAAGAATTTATTTATTTATTTTATTTGTGTATACATGAATTGATAAGTAGCCAGGGCTCTTCTCAACTCAACACTCTTGGCGGCTGTCTTCAGGCCAGTTGCTAACTGTCTGTTGAATACATAAGTACATGACAGAAGGTATTCTACTTGATCAATTCCCACTTATTCCTTTAAGGGGGAATCTCTTTCTCTGAACCCGGGGCTCATGTTTTCTGGGCTAGGCTGGAAGGCAGGAAGTCCCAGTGACCTTCCAGTCTCCATTGTCCTTGGAGCTTGGGTTAAAGGTGTACATGGGAGGCCTGGTTTTTGACATGGGTGCTAGGAACTGAACTCTGGTCCTTGCAATAGCTTGACAAGTGCTTTAAGCGCTGAGCCGTCTCTCCAGTCCCTCTTCCTTCTTATGAGAGAGGGAACTTGCAGAAAAGTGAGGACTGGGAAGAAGTGAGCACTCACAAATGTAAGCAGGAAGAAACATCTCTAAGTCTTCACAAATTACTCAGATCCCACTCTATGCTAGAAAGTCCACAGGACATCAGGGTGTTGTAATGCTCAGAAACACACCTGAGAGAAGCCAAGAGGAGGAAGGACCTCACCTGACTATGACGGTGGTGATGATGCCAATCACAACAGTCTTGTCACATTGGATACCTTTTGCCACCCAGAAGGCCCCTAGAGAAGCCCAGACCATCTCTGGCAGGAAGAGCGCCAGGCGGACATAAAGCAGCTTAGCCATAGACTTCCGAGGTCCAGGGTTACAAATGGTTCCTGAAACACAGAAAAGAATGAACTGCTCACGAGCCTCCTAAGATGCAGAGCTGCCTGTCCACAAGAATGCAGCTACCAGGGGCTGGAGAGATGGCTCGGCTGACAGAAGTGCCTTCCACAGAAGTATGAGGACCTGAGTTCAGATCCCCAGCATCTACATGAAAGCTGAGAGAAAAAGGTGGTATGTGTCTGTAACCTGAGGGCTGGTGGGAGTGGAGGTAGGTGGATCCTTGGAGCCTGCTGGCCAACCAGCCTAGCTGAATCAATGAGCTGTAGGGTCACTGAGACCCAGTCTCAACAGGTAAGGTGGGGAGTGACTGAAGACCTCCACATGACACTTATACACATGTACACAAGTAAGTACGTGTATACACACACACACACACACACACACACACGTATGTGTACACACACAGAGTACAGCTATAGGGCTGGAAAGACTGCTCAGCAGTAAGATCAGGTACTGCTCTTGTAAAGGATCTGAAATTGGTTCCCAACACCTACATCAGGCAGTTCACAACCCCATATAAATAACTCCAGCCTCAGCGGATCTGACCCCTATAGCCCTCATGGGTACCTGCAGTTATACATATACCACACCCAGCCACATGCACATAATTTAAACAGAAAATACACCTTTTGTTTGTTTGTTTGTTTGTTTTCGAGACAGGGTTTCCCTGTGTAGTTTTGCACCTTTCCTGGATCTCGCTCTGTAGCCCAGGCTGGCCTCGAACTCACAAAGATCCGCCTGCCTCTGCCTCCCGAGTGCTGGGAATTAAAGGCGTGCACCACCACCGCCCGGCACCAGAAAATACATCTTAAATAGAAAAGAATATCACTACTGAACATCTTTGCATTCTGTTCTACCCACCATTGGACTCCTTATACTTGGCAACATGTGCCTAAATTAGAAAGCCAGTGACAAAGCCAGTGGTGGTGCACTTCTTCAATCCCAGCACTCAGAGGCAGAGGCAGGCAGATCTCTGTGAGTTCGAGGCCAGCCTGGGCTACAGAGTGAGTTCCAGGACAGCCAGGACTGCACAGAGAAACCTTGTCTCAAAAAAACCAAAGGGGGAGGG
The DNA here is from genome assembly GCF_903995425.1 of Onychomys torridus. NCBI lineage: Eukaryota > Metazoa > Chordata > Mammalia > Rodentia > Cricetidae > Onychomys > Onychomys torridus. Next base: position 7,960,009 of record NC_050464.1, read on the forward strand.
AGCAAAACAGAAAAGAAGAGGAAGCAAGTGACAAGGTGAAGGATGGGAAGCATGGCAGAAGCTGCAGATCCATCTCTTAGACACACTCAGAGTTAAAACTATTTCTGGGCTCTGTCTAGGAAGGACTACATAATTACTGCCCAAACTGGAATACTTCTGAGAACCAAAAGTGGTACTCTGGGTAATTATACAGGAGCAACAGGCATGCAAGAGGACTGTCCCAGGCAGGAAGGGAGAGAGTCACCCAGATTCTAAAAGCCAGGAAAATAAGCTTCCTGTCTACTGAACACTTTACCAAACACTCAGTACCACTAAAAACTTTATCCTTACAAATTATGGGCGAGTGATTATCTCATTTTATAAAAGAAGAAACCAAGGCTTAATAGATATGTGTATGTGTTGTGTGTGTGTGTGTGTTTATTTTATATATGTGTGGTGTGTGTATAGTGTATGTATATTGTTTTATAAAAGGTGATATTTTATTTTTAATTATGTGTATGTGTCTGTATGGGAGTGGGGGGTGGCATGTGGTATAGGTACACATGGGAAAGCCAGAGGCTTTGGATCCCCTCTTAACCTGAAGCTGCAGGCAGTTGTGAGCTGCCCAATGTAAGAGCTGGGAACTGAACTGGGATCCTCTGCAAGAGAATGCAGGATCTTAACCTCTGGGCCATTTCCTCAGCCCTTCCAAGCTTTAGTTTTTGAGGGGCTCTCTCTCCTTATTAACTCACTAGGCTGGCTGGCCAGTGAACTCCAGGTATCTGCCTGTCTCCACTCTTTCAGCACTGGGATTATAGGCACATGATGGAGACAAAGACAGTGATTTAAAATGCTAGTGCTCAGTGGGGAAGAGCACTTCTGTTCTTCCAAAGAACCTGAGTTTGGATCCCAGCACCAACCTCACAACCTCACTGAACTCCAGCTCCAGGGGACCCAATGCCCCCTTCTGCCCTATACGGGTACTCCCACAGATGTAGCATTCCTCCACACAGACACATTACATAATTAAAATTAAAAATAAATCTTTAGTCCTGGACATGATAGCACACACCTTTAATCCCTGAATTTGAAAGTCAGAGACAGGCACATCTCTTAAGTACAAGGACAGCCTGGACTACATAGCAAATTTCATGCCAGTTGGGGTTACATGGAGAAACCCTGTCTCAAACAAGGAAAAACAATTAAATTAGGCGTTAAAGCCTCCTGCTTGGCATTTACATGTTAATCTTTAAATTTTTATTTACACGTATTTATTGTGTGTGAGCACATGTGTGCAATGGCACAAAAGAGGAGGTCAGGGGACACCAGCTGGAGTCAGTTTCCTCCATTCATCATGTGGGATCAAACTCAGGTCGCCAGGCTTGGCAAAGCAGCACCTTTACCTGCTGAGCCATCTGGCTCACTGACAGTTCTCTCACTTTCTCTCTGAGAAACAAAGGAAGCCTGTTACTAAGTAACAGTGGCTGAGACCCTGAAAAAACGGAAACCCAGACCTCCACTGCGCTGGTAGGAGGACACTAAATACAGACACATTCTAACGTGGTGGTCAGCAACATTAGTGATTGGGACTTCCACACAAAGCGTCGGACACAACAGTTACCAAATACACAGACAGACATCTCTTTAGATGGAATGTGTGGAAGTTCTCAGAAAATGAAGGAGATATTGACAGAGGCCGCATGTACCTAGAGAAATGCTGTTTTAAATTCTTTGACAATGTCATGTATATATGTGGTACATTTTAGTCATTGCCCCTCCCTAGTCCCCCACTCCCCCGGGAACCCCTCTTCCTGAGAAGTCCCTCCCAGTTTCCTATCTTTACTCTTGTTTCTTCCCTGTGATTCACTGAGTTTGATTAGGGTGACTGCCTGTGCATAGGCGGAGTTATTCCCTGGAACACGGGCAATTTACCCGAGGCTACATCACTGAAGAAAAATTACTCCCTCTCCCTCAGGAACCATTAACTGCCAGTGGTCTCTGAGCTAAAGGTGGGGGCCTCATGAGTCCCTCTCCACCCTGTAATGGAATGTTGATGGCCTCATCTGGTTCAGATTTTAGAAAAACACAATTTTTTTTTTTTAGACAAGGTTTCATTACATATGTAGATCAGGCTGGCCACGAACTCACGAGAGATCTGCCTGCCTGTGCCTCCAGAGTGCTGGAAGTGAAGATGTGCACCACCCATGCTTAGCTAGAAAAATACTTTTCCATATTTACTTTTTTTCTCAAGATAAAAAGGCTGGTAGGGACCCGGTTACCTCAGCAGATAATCTAATTTGATGACCCTCACTCACCTTCAGAGACACCACCATATTGAGCTATCTTCAACAAGGACTTCCTAAAGTGACCTAAGGTCCTTCATTGAGTGGGACATGCATAAGAGCAACAAAGAGAAGGTCTATGCCACAGGTTTATGAATGACAGACACCTTAGCCACTGCAGCCATCTTCTCTGATACGGAAGTTGAGCTATGAGCTCTTAAGACACAGAGAGACAGAGGACCCTATCTAGACAAGGCAGATGTCAGTCCTCACATGGGAAGGGTTCTGTTAAGACACAGCAGCCTTGGGCCGGGCCATGGTAGCGCACACCTTTAATCCCAGCACTTGGAGGCAGAGGCAGGCAGATCTCTGTGAGTTAGAGTCCAGCATGGTCTACAGAGAGATCTAGGATAGGCTCCAAGCTACACAGAGAAACCCTGTCTTGAAAAAAATAAAAACAAAAACCAAACAAACAAAAGACACAGCAGCCTTGAATACAGACCACCCCCACTTATCCCCCCATTTAGTAGCCACTGTGGGATTTCATGAGGGGAAGTTCTTCAATCAAATACAGAATTAAGTGTGGAGGTGCAAGCCTTTCATCCTAGCCCTCAATTGGGAAGCAGGAACAGCATCGTGAGTTTGGGCCAGCCTGGGCTACATAGAAATATTCTGAAAAAGCAAAGAAAACACCACAACAAAAGTAAAACTGTTCTTAACTATGCCACCATATCTATGACTATGGAAAAGAATCATCTTGGCTCTTCTTTCTACAAAGCATACTACAAGGAAGATCACAAGCACTTCTGTGTGTATATGCAAATGTACAGGTAAAAACTGATTAATACACATGCACTGTCACACTGACCTCCCCCAAAATTTGGTTAATACATCCCCACCCAAAAAAAAAAAAAAAAAAACAACCCAAAAAACAAAAAAACAAAAAAACAAGTTGCCCATTCATTCCACCTCCTAATACAATGATGTGCTTAGTTTAATGTGTGGAACTCACTTGGTAGCCCAGGCTGGCCTTGAACTCACAGAGATCCGCCTGGCTCTGCCTCCCGAGTGCTGGGATTAAAGGTGTGCGCCACCACCGCCCGGCAAATTTTTTCTTCATTAAAATTTGTATATACATTTTGAGACAGGGTCTTACCATGTAGCCCTGGCTGGTCTGAAATTTGCTATTTAGACCAGGGTGGCCTCAAACTCAATAAAATCACCTGCCTCTACCTCTCTGAGGCTAGATTTAAAGTTGCGAGCCACTGTGCCCAACATATAACACCCCTTTAAGAAGTTTTTCTTTCTGGACAGTGGTGGCGCATGCCTTTAATCCCAGTATTTGGGAGGCAGAAGCAGGTGGATCTCTTGAGTTTGAGGCCAGCCTGGTCTACAAAGCAAGTTCCAGGACAGGCTCTAAAGCTACAGAGAAACCCTGTCTCGAAAAACCAAAAAAAAAAAAAAAAAAAAAAAAAAGAAGTTTTTTCTTTTTCTTTAAACATTTATTTTAATGATGTGTACTATCACACGCTTGTGAGGTCGGAGGTCAACTTGTGGGAATAGGTTCTCTCCTTCCACTATGTAGGTCACAGGGCATGAACCCAGTCACCAGTCCCGGCTACAAGCACCTTTACCTACTGAGTCATTTTGTTAGCCAAAAATCTTACCCATTACATTGATTTAATTAATTTATTTAAGTTTTTGAGACAGGATTTTACTATGTAGCTCTAGCCTCAAACTTACAGCAATCCTCCTGCCTCTGGCTAAGTGCTTAGACTACATAACAAAAATTTTCCCAAGGGCCTGCCTTGAGAAAATCCCTCCCAGGGTCCTGGGGAAGATGCTATGTCTGGTGGGGGTTAGGGTGAGGGTGGGGTATCTGAGGGAAAAGAATCTATGTACACCATGCTCTTTTGTCAATTTATTTTATTTCTCTAAGACAAAATTCTTTCTACACAGCTTCAGTTCCGTCCTGACGCTCAGTTCCTCTCTGTCCCTTCTTTTCCTGCCCTCTCATGGCCCTGACTAAGCTCTTCTGCTATTGATCTCATCTTTGTCCTCCATTTCTCCGTGCATGCTCACTCCTTCCTTTCTTCCTCTCTTGATCTGACCTAATCCTACTATCCCCAAAACTCTGCCCTGTTCTTTCTTCTCTGGCCATGGACTCTGCCCAGCCCAGGAATCCTGCCCCAGCCTTCACTGCACCCGGTTGTCCTGTGTCAATTGCTCTGCAATGCTGTTTGGCCAGTCTGGGGAAGGAAGGTCTGAGCTTCAATTGCACAAGAAACAAAACTGTGCATCTACAGTCCTCCTGTCTTCTAGGCTGTAGGGGTGTCACCTAGTCCAGATAAGCAGTAGGTTTGAAAAGCTTATACGGTTTGTCCTTAAGGCCTAATAGTATATGAGTGCACAAGAAATTCATAGAAGACAGCTGATACTTACAACCTGCAGCAACTACAAGTGTGGGTCAGCATGCTGGCTAGCACTTTCAAGCAAAACGTGTGTTCTTTATAACCATGTGGCAGTTAAAGTAACTATTTGGGAGAGGGGTACTAAGGCTACTGAGCTTATCCCCAGTTCTGAACTTTTTTTGTTTTTTGAGACAGAGTTTCTCTGTGTAGTCCTGGTTGTGCTGGGACTAGCTCGGCAGACAGGCCTCAAACTCAGGGTTCCACCTGTCCCTGCCTCCCAAGTGCTGGGATTTGAGGTGTGCCATCACAGCTCAGCTAAACATTTTTTCAATTTCTTTCTTTTTTTCTTTTTTAGCTGAGGATCGAACCCAGGGCCTTGTGCTTGCTAGGCTAGCGCTCTACCACTGAGCTAAATCCCCAACCCTCAATTTCATTTTTATGCTTGCATTTGTGCCGCCTCTATGTGCACTGTGTGCATGCAATGCCAGTGGAGACCAGCAGATGACATCAGAGCCCCAGGAATTGTTACAGGTGGTTATGAGCCACCTCATGGAGGTGCTAGAAACTCTTCTTTAAGAGCGGTAAGTGCTGAGCCATCTCTCCAGCCTCTTCAAAAAATTGAGATAGATAGACAGACAGATATGTGCACATGTGTCACACACACATACTGAGATCAGAGGACAACTTTTAGAAGTCAGTTCTTTCCTCCTAAGATGTGGGACTCAGAGATGGACCTCAGGTCATCAGGCTTGGCAACAGGTGCCTTTACCTGCTGTCCCATATCACTGCCCCCTTTTCTGTTTTCAAACAGGATCAGGGGTCTAAAGACTCAGGTAAGCTTTGAACTTGCCATCCTTCTGCCTCAGTCCCCTGGGAAACTGGGGTTACAGGCCTGTACTGACATGCTCAATTTAATATGTTTTCATAAAATACTGTTTTGGGTTCCAGTGAGAACAGCTCAAGTCACAAATAACAGAAAGTCCAATTCAACCTGGTTGAACAGACCTGTATCAACTAATACTGGGCATGCAGGGGTAGGACAGACATCAGGGCTTCCTCAGGTCAAATTCCTCTGTGTGGCTCATCTTGGCCAGGAGTGGAGACAGCCCCACCAAGAAGAAAAGCAAAATCATGCCTTGCTTTGTTGTTGAGACCTTGGGAGGTGGGGTAAACTTTGCCCTAGAAAAGGAATTTTGACAACACCCTACCTCAAAAAATAAGGTGAAGAGTGATTCAGGGAGGCAGCTAATGGCATCAACCTCTGCAGATGCCCACACAATTTTGTATATATACCACGTACACACAGACAAGAAAATGTTCTGATGTCAACTGAAGTGATAGCTTTTCAACTATGGAAACAGTAAGAACTGTAGTGTGGGGCTGGGAAGAGGACTTAGTGGTGAAGAGTTGTTCCTGTTCCTACCACCTGTGTGGAGTAGGTCACTACCACCTCAACTCCAGGTCCAGGCGATCCAATCCAATGCCCACTTCCGACCACAGCAGACACTTACAAGCTTGTGTTTGTCCATACACACACCCACACCCACATGCAATTTAGAAGGGCAGAAAGAACCAATGAACACACTCTAAGTGGGTGAACTGTATGGCATGACAATGGTATTGCAATACGGCTGTTAAGATAAAAACCAGGGGGCTGGAGAGATGGCTCAGAGGTTAAGAGCACTGGCTGTTCCTCCAGAGGCCCCGAGTTCAATTCCCAGCAACCACATGGTGGCTTACAACCATCTGTAATGAGATCAGGTGCCCTCTTCTGTATACATAATAAATAAATAAATCTTAAAAAAAAAAAAAAAGATAAAAACCAGGTTTCACACAGAAACCGTGGCTCTTTACCTCTCACGCTGACACACACCATGGCCAACACGATGCATATGATCACGGCCAGGAGAATAAGGAGCACAATCAAGTAAGTGCTGAGCAGGACTCCACCAGGACAGTCTAGCTGCCTTCTATGCACGAGATACAAAGTCAGACTGGCAATCCACCTGTGGACAAAGATGAAAGTGGCTTCATAAAACAATGATATGAAGAAATAAAGGGAGTTAATATTCTCCAAAAACAAGGTTAAGGTTCAATGTGGAATGTAATTTTCATCCATAAAAAGTCTAGCCAGAGCCAGACTGGTGGCACACGTGCAGGTTTCTGTTCTTACTTTCTACCTGCTGCAATTCATGTACTGGGCATGGCAGTGCACACCTTTAATCTCAGTACCTGAGAGGCAGAGGCAGGAAGATCAAAAATTAGAGGCCAGCCTGAGCCTGGGCTATGTATGAATTCCAGGAACTGTAAGCTGCACAAGGAGCCCCCACTTAAAAGACAAACAGGCTGGAGATATAGCTCAGTTGGTAGGGTGTTTACCTGATATGCAGGAGCCCTCAGGTTCGATGCCCAGTGCTATACAAACTGTGTGCACACCTGTAATCCCAGCACTGGGGAGGTGGAGACAGGAGGATGAGAGGTTTAAGATCACACACACACACACACACACAGTGGAGTTTGAGGCAAGCAAGAGACGTAGGAGACCCTATCACTAAACAAAGCCTAGGCAAGCATATATAAGGGTCTGTGGGAAAATAACCATCATTGATTCTGTGGGAAAATACCCATCATGACTTAGAATCATGTGAGTGGTAAGCCAACAAACTATATGTTTACTAAACTATTCACAGAAGGGTTTGTACATGTGTAGTGTAGCCTACTGTAATTCAAAACTAAGTAAGCACGAAGCAAATTGTGAAGATAACTGATAAATTCAAAAGGAGAAGTCCTGCAGGCTCCTGATGACATTCTGTAATTCAGCAGTGAACAATGACAGATAGCCCAGACCTCCAGAAGGGAACGATGATTCTGACTTACCCTAGAGAAGGCAGGCACCACTTAGCAAGAAGGCCCACTTTTTAAAGTCATATTTATTTACTGATTTGTTTATTTGGGGAGGAGTGTGTCATGGCATGCCTGCAGAGAGAGGTCAGAGGGCAATATGAAGGAGTCAGTTTTCTCCTTCCACCATGTGGAGTCCTGGGGGTACAACTCAGGTCACTGGGCTTGGCAGCAAGCACCTTTACCCACTGAGCTATCTTGCTGTCCAAGACTGTCCTATTAAAAATTCAAAATCCAAAGCCCTAAGAGGTGTCATTTGAGGTGATGGGGATTTAGCTCCGTTGTAAAGCATTTGCCTAGCATGCATGAGGCTCTGGGCTCAAGCACTAGAGGGAAAAAGTGAAGATGTAGGACTGGTAGCTTTTCTTTTTTTTTCTTTTTTTTTGATAGGGTCTTGTGCAGCCCAGTTGTCCTCCAACTCAATACACATCCAAGGATGGATTTGAACTGATGATCCTTTTGCTGCCACTCCCCTAGTTATGGAAATACAGGGGTGCACCGCCACCACCACTTTTGTGTGCTGCTGGGGATCCAGGCAAGGGCCTCATTCATGCTAGATGAGCACTCTACAAAAATGAGTTACACCCCCCGGCCCCTAGATAACTTTTTCTGTCAGTCTTGCAAACACCAGGGCTCCCTGTCAGGAAATAATGGCAAAATGAGCTGAAAAACAACAAACAACACATAACAAACAAACAAACCCGGCTCTGAGAAGCAGATAGTTCCTAGAAAGAGTTCCCATTCCTTTCCCCATTGAGAATGCTTTTTCCGAAGAACGCTATTCCACGTTGCCAGGCATGCCAGGAGCTGACTTCACGCAGTAGTGCCGTTTCCCACTAAGCAAAACCAACCTATATTACACTGGTTTCTGTGAATTGCTCTGAAATTGCAATTTTTGCAGAGACAGGTACTTCGCTACCCGCCCAGCAAAAAAGACGGGAGTGATGCAAAGTTCTAAAGCTGGGCTCCAGAAAGGAGAGACCTGGAGGCTATGGCTTTTTTGGATGTTCCCGCTTCCATCACGCTCCTAGTGCCAGGGCTTGGCGCCGCACCCTAGCGCTCGTGCCCTGCGGCGCTGAAGGTCCGGGACACCTGTCAAATGCACAAAGCGTCTGCACCTACGTTCTAGGTGCAGACAGACCGTGCTCAGCAGGCGCGGCTGCCGCTAAGCACCAAGGAAGGGCGACTTTTGTCGCCTTCTCCAGCCACAGTGCGCCCTCCCCGCCCTCACGGCAGCCTCACTTACGACAGCACACGAAGGAACAGCTCGAAAGACCCTGGAAACACCAGGTCGTCGCTGGCCAGGGACCAGCGCCGGCCAAACAGCACCATCCCTGGCATGGTGCACCTCCCACCGCGCCGCCGCAAGTCGCACGCGCCCTTCTGACTCCGCCGGCGGACTGGCCCCCAGCTGCGCGCAGGCGCACGCTTAAGTAAAGGCTCGCGCAGGCGCCCTCTGGCCCGAGGCCTGAGCACGCGCATTGACTAGCGGCGCTGCAGTCTGCCGCCTTCTCAAGTCTTAGCCTTAGCTTGAGAAGGGTCCCCGGTGTTTGAAGTCCACGCCGATGTGGTCATTTCTGTTTAATAGATAAGGATTCGAAAGACCTGGGAAGAATGCTTTTCTCCACAGAGCCGTGGCTACTAATGGCGAGGCGCGGACTTATGCTTGGGTCTCTGAATCTTCCACGCTAGCGACGACTTTATTGTCACTTGTGGTCCCTTAGGACTCAAGACTTACTGAGTTCAAGTCTGAAACGCCACCTAGCAGTTGGCGAGATAAGGTTTGGCTCCTTTTGGCACCTCCACGTTCTCCCTTCTACACACCGTGGTCTAGCCACCTTCATTCCTTCCCCTGGCTGGTCTCACTCTTACTCGTTCCCGTTTCTGCCCCACAGTCCCCTCGCGTGACCTAGGTGACCCGTCAAACCTAGTCCAAATTATGCCTAAGACTTGCAAGGCTGCTCTTGGACATAAAGTACATTTAACTCTTCTCAGAGATTTCTCTCGCGGAGTCTTCAAAAGTTTGTAATCCATGCCTGTGTTCCCCGTCACACCCCACCCCCCCCCCGCAACCCCGTCACATCAGGTCCAATTTAGTTCCCCCCCCCCTTTTTTTTTTTTTTTTTTTTTTTGAGACAGGGTTTCTCTGTGTAGCTTACTAAAGGCGTGCGCCACCACCGCCCGGCTCTAGTTCCCCAATTTTTCGTGTGTCGGTGGTGTGCATGTTTTTGCATGTGTGTGGGGTGGTTGCACGTGTAGTAGATGCTAGTGCATATGTGCCCACACATATGGCGGTCTGAGGTTGATGAAAAGAATCATACCCTCTTCCACTTTGTTTACTGAGGCTGGGTCTCTCAATCCAATACAGAGCTTGCTGATATGTCTAGTCTTGGTAGCCAGCTTGCTGTGCGGATCTTCTGATTTCCCCTTCTTGGGTTGTAATTACAGGTATGTTGCCACGCCCATCCTACATTTTCTTGGGTTTCTGGGGAGCTGGATTTTAGTCCTCACACTAATGCAGCAAGCGCTTTAACTCCTGAGCCATCTCCTTAGCCCCTCACCCCCCAATTTTAATATTTTCTGTTTCCACTAATGGAGATGCTGCTCTTACAGATCTTTGTTTCTTTTGTCCGCCCCCCACCCCACACCCTTTTTTAAATGTTGGTTCTGGGGATTAAATTTAAGCCTCATTTGCTAGGCCAGCACTTTACCACTTTATCTCCTGCTACCTACAGGCATTTCTATATCTCTTCGTTCAGGTCTCAGATGTAATGTCATTATTTTAAATAAGCCTTCTGTGAGTCCCTTATCTAATAAATAGCACATCTTGGGGTCCTTTTCCTAACTCTGGTTTCCTTATTGTGCTGAATCTCTCACTAGCCCAGTTGAGTGCTACCTGGCAGGCTGATAAATTGAGAGATGGTGTTGAGGCAAGGGAGATTAATTTTAAAATCTGGACTTCAAATTAATTGAGAAGATGGAGGAGTTGTCAAAATGACCATCCTGAGGCTGGAGATGTAACTCAGTTGGCAGAGTGCTTGCCTAGCATGCACAAAGCCTTGGTTTCCAACCCCAGTTACTGAGTAAACCAGAGGTGATCAGACATGCCTGTGATCCCAGTTGTTGGGAGGTAAAGACAAGAGGTTCAGAAAGTCAAGATCATTCTCAGCTACATTGTAAATTCATGGCTAGCCTGAGCTACTTGAGACTTTGTCTCAGAAATCTGAAAACAAAGTCCAACAAATTTAGGAGTATTTTATATAAGCAGTGATGGGTGTTCCCAGGCTGGTGGGAGGATAATAGCGTATTCAGAAACCTGACCTCGGGTTGGGGATTTAGCTCAGTGGTAGAGCACTTGCCTAGCAAGCGCAAGGCCCTGGGTTCCATCCTCAGCTCAAAAAAAGAAAAAAAAAAGAAACCTGGCCTTGATGAGTAGCTCCTTCCTAGGAAGCATCTGTTAGCATTCATGTTGCTATTCCTTTGCTCCCTGGAGGATGCTTTTCCTGAGAATAATACTCCTCATCACTCTTTGGCATGCCAGGACTGACTTCATGTACTGGTGCCACCTCCCTCTGGGCTCACATTTTGCAATACAAGTTGATTTCATCTGCTTCTCTGGAAATCCAGGCACTGTTGGCCATTGTCAAGATGCTTTTCAGTTCTGCAAATCTTAAGAGCAAACATTATTTCCTCACACTGTTCTTGCTACTATAGTTTGCCCAGAGTTTCGTGACATCTTATACAAGGGAGAGGCCTAAGAGGATAGCTGTCACTAAACCCTCTTGCTGATAGACAAAGAAAAGAACATATACACCACCTGATTATTGTGGAACCTCCAGAAATGCTGTGGGGTAGTCAAGAGAGGAGACTGCTCAGACATGGTTTAAGCCAATTGAAAGTCTTTATTAGCCGGCTGGTGACTACACTGGATGGTCAGGATCCCAGTGTAGCCTCTGGCTTTTCTCAGGATGAGTTTTTAAGCACAAAATAAATAAACAAATAGTAAGTAAGTAAAATGAAAATGTGTTCTGGATTCACATACTTCAGTTAACAAGAATAGTTAGCCAGAAGCAGAACTACAGAAGTCAAAAAGCAAGGTTAGTACATTAGAGACTTTCCCAGAACTGTGGACTTTGATGGGTTAGGTCTTTGTTTTCATTTTTGGCAGGTGGTGCTGTCTACATGCTGAGTTTTATTTTACAGCCTGAATGGCATTTCCATCATGGAGCCAGTTGTGCTAAGGTTCAGGATCTACTAAGGTCAGGGATCCTATTACAGTAAAGTTGGCCTGTGGCCATGTCTGTGGGCAGTTACCTTGATTATATCATATGAGGTGGGGAGACCTGCCCACCTGTGGGCAGTGCCATTGCCCAGGCAGAGGCTGCTCCTTGACTGTGGGTACCGTGTGATCAGCTGTTTGCACTTCAATGATCAATTTCCTGGAACTATGAGCTAAAATAAAATAAATGCTTTCTCTCCTATATTGCTCTGTTTTGTTTTTGTTGTTGTTGTTTGTTTTTTGAGACAGGGTTCCTCTGTGTAGCCCCAGCTGTCCTGGAACTTGCTGTGTAGACCAGACTGTCCTCGAACTCACAGAGATCCTCCTGCCTCTGCCTCCACCTCCCGAATGCTGGGATTACAGGCGTGCACCACCACTGCCCGGCCTCAAGTCCCCTCCTTTTCTCCCTGGTTGTTGCCATGCACCCCTACACTGTCCATCAGGGAAAATTGGATTTTGTTGTTATTGTCTTGAGACAGGGTCTCACTCAAGCTCCTTCCATCTTGGCTTCCTGGGACCCCATGTGTGTCTCTGTGCCAGCCCTTTACTTTTTTTTTTTTTTTTTTTGAATGATAATGGAAACATTTAATACAGAGAAGGTGCCTGGCACTTAAGGACCTGGGATGCAGATTTAACAATAAAAACAACCGGTTGTTTGCTTCCTTGTGGATTTGGGGAAAAGGAGAGATCTTTGATATCTTTCCTTGTTCCTCCTTTTAGGATAGCCTCTGGCCCTGACACTTACTTGCAAATTTACAGTAAGTTTTCTTGGCAACTCACCTGCATCTGATATTACCTTGGAGATTGGAGAAACTGATCCTTTTGTGTGCACAGACACACACATGTTCACACTCACTCACTCTTTTTTTTAGACAGGGTTTCTCTATGTAGCTTGGTGCCTTTCCTGGAACTCACTCTGTAGGCCAGGCTGGCCTCAAACTCACAAAGATCCGCCTGCCTCTGCCTCCCGAGACCTGGGATTAAAGGCGTGTGTCACCACCGCCTGGCTCTCACTCACTCTTGTATGCATGGATGCAGAGGCACTTGCCACTGTAGACATGAGTAGAAACCAGAAGATGACATTAGGTGTCTTCCCTTTTCACTTTCCACCTCACTTTCTGAGACAGGGTCTCCCACTGTTTTAGTCAGGGTTTCTATTGCTGTGAAGAGACACCATGACCACAACAACTTCTATAAAGAAAACATTTCAATGGGGTGGCTCATTTACAGTTGCAGAGGTTCAGTCCAATATCATCATGACGGGAAGCATAGTGGCATACAGGCAGGTGTGGTGCTAGTAGCTGAGAGTTCTACATCTTGCAGGCAACAGGAAGTCATCTGACATACTGGGCAGTATCCCAAGCATATAGGAGACCCCAAAGCCCACCCCCACAGTGACACACTTCTTCCAACAAGGCCACATCTCCTAATAGTGCCACTCCCTATGAGATTATGGGGCCAATGACATTCAAACTACCACAGCCACTGAACCTGGAACTCCATTTAGGCTATACTGGCTGGACAGTGAGTCTCCAGAGTCCATCTGTCTCTACCCCACAGAGCTGTGGTTATAGGAACACATCCCCATGCCAGACTTTAATGTGGTTCTGGGGGACCAAACTCAGATCCTCATGGCTTGTTCAGCAAATACTTCAAGCACTGAGCCATCTTACTAGTCAGAAAGTGTCCTTTAATCTGTCATTTCCCCAGACTGATTGATTCCCCCTCTTCCATTTGTCTATGTAGGGCTTGAATTTCTTTTGATTCAAATAAAATCCTATCTGTATCTTGGATAAAACTAGTATCTTTGCACTTAACTTTTACCACTGTTGCCTATGGTGGAGTGGTGTGTATGCATGTCCATTTCTTTTGCAAGGTAATTATTCAAGAATTTGAATAGGCTTTTTTTCCTTTTTACTTATTTCTAGTAAGATGTGTTTTCACGGGCGAGTTTTGTTTGATAACATTTATTTAGTTGTATCTTGCCAGCCCAAATAGTTGGTTTTTGTTTTGTTTTGTTTGAGACGGGGTCTTACTATGTCACCCTAGCTGGCCTGGAACTCATTATGTATACCAGGCTAGCTTCCAGCTTAGAGATCCACCTGTCTGTCTCATAGTGCTGTGCCAACATGCCTGGCTTCAGCATTCTTTAAAGTCCTGGTAGGCTCAGTCCTCCGCCTTTAAAGGAGATAATAAACTACTCCTTTAGTTCGGGGGTACTCTGGTTTCCTTATTGCAGACACATGGTCACAGGAACTTAATGCATAAACAAGTTTGGATTTTCTTTCTATTTCAGTGTACTGACATGTATTGTGGTGTTTGCCTAGAATGAAACAGGATGTCTTAGACAAAACTCAGGCAGATTTGGAAAATCATATTATCACACACAGGTGTGTGTGTGTGTGTGTGTGTGTGTGTGTGTATGTGTGTGTGTTGTGTTATGCTGCAGTTTGCTTTTCTCCCTCCCCCACTTCCTGTCCATGCTTCTGTTCCTTTTTCTTCCTCTCCCAATTCAGAAGATAGAACCCAGGACCTTGTGTATACTAAGCAAGTGATCCACCATTGAGTTACAGTCTTAGCCCATGTGTGTGTAATCCAGAGGTCAACTTTGGGTCTCCATTACTCTCTACTTCATTTATCTATCTGTCTGTCTGTCTATTTTGAGACAGGTTTTCTCTGTGTAGCCCTGGCTGTCTCTATAGACCAGGCTAGCCTCAAACTCAGAGTGCTTCTGCCTCCTGAATGTTTGACTAAAGGCATGTGCCACCACACTTAATTTTTAAAGTTAATTCATTTTATGTACATGGGTGTTTTGTCTCCATAAATGTGGGCTTTGTGCCCTTGGAAGCCAGAAGAAGTGTTGGATCTCTTAGAACTGGAGTTACAGACAATTGTGAGCTGCTATGTGGGTACTGGGAATTGAACCTGGGCCCTTGGGAGAGAGGCTAGTGTTCTTAACCACTGAGCCATCTCTCCAGCACTGCTTCCTAACACCTTATTGTTTGAGACATGGTCTCTCACTGACTTCAAGCTCTTTTTTTTTTTTTTTTTTTTTTTTTTAAAGCTAGGCTGCTTGCTAGCAAGCTCCCAGATAAATCTCTCTACTCAACAGTGCTGGAGTTACAGGCGCACACCCAATTTTCAGGTGGGTGCTAGGAACTCAAATTCAGTTTACTCTCTGGGCCATCTCCCCAGCCCCATGTTTTACTTTTAAAGATAGGATCTCACTAGGTTTTTTAAGGATAGACTTCAATTTATTTATTCCTGCCTCAGACACTGGTGTAGCTAGGATGAGGGTCATAGCTTCACTTAGCTTTTAAATTGCAGGGATAAGAAATTGGAATTATGAACCAGGCCTTTCTTTAATCCCAGCACTTTGGAGGCAGAGACAGGCAGATTTCTATGAATTCCAGAAAAGTTTGGTCTACATAGGGAGTTCCAGGCCATCTAGGGATACAAAGAGATCTGGTCTCAAAACAAAACAAAAGAGAAACATGTATATAGGATTCCACACTACAGAGGTTAACCCAAACAGGAGAGCAAAGGACGATTCAGAGCTCAGGCTACATGGGAATTCCAAAACTGACCACTAGGTGGCGGAAAAACAAAACAAAACTCCACATGGAGTTTCCACTATTCATAAAACCTGAGCGATGGTTTGGGAAGGTCCCCAAGAATCCATTTCTATATATCTATTCCTTTTCAAAGTTTTATTTATTTGGGGATGAAGAGATGGCTTAGTGTGGTGATACTATATTTGTAAAATGTGATTTTATTTGTATGTTAATAAAGTTGCCTTGGGGTCAGAGCAAGCCATAGCAGCTGGGCGGTGGTGGTGCATGCCTTTAATCCCAGCACTTGGGAGGCAGAGCTAGGCAGATGTCTGTGTGTTCAAGGATACAGCCAGCATGGCGACACACACCTTTAATCTCAATACCAACCGTAGAAGACCTGGAGGTCTGTACAGACAGGCAGTGACGAGGAGGTCATGTGGCTGGGTTTACAACCAATGAGAAAGCAGAACAGAAAGTCTATAAAAAGACAAAAACACACAGAAGTAGCTCTCTTGCGGAGAGGAAACACAGCATAAGCTGTGAAGGGTAAGGTTTTCAGCTCTTGCTCTGACCTCGTGGCTTTTAACTCTGCAATTGGATCTGTGTTTCTTATTTAACAAGACAGTTACATCTCCAGGCTTAGCGATTAAGAGTGCTACTGCTTTTGAAAAAGTTCTGAGTTCAATTCCCAGCACCCACATCAGTCATTTTACAGTCCCTGTAACTCTAGCTCCAAAGGCATTTATGTCTCTGGCCTCTGCAGAGACCCACATACACCCACACACCTATACATATGATTTTAAGTATTTTATTGTTGTGTTGGGGGTATTGTCTGTCCATACATCATAGCATATACGTAGAGGTCAGAGGACAATTTGTGGAGTTGGTTCTCTCCTTTCACCTTTACATAGGTCGGAGGTATTAAACTCAAGCCACCAAATTTATGCAGCAAATACCTCTGCCTACTGAGCCATCTCACAGTCCTATACATGTTTCTAACAAGGATGCTGAACCTTCTAGCAAAACTAACAATTGTCATCTGGGCCAGAGAGGCTCCTGGCAATACCAATTCCCAGAAAGCTTTCAGGGCAGCTGTCCCTAAAGAACAAAGGGGAGAGTTTGCAGGTCATCTCTTAAGGATGCCAAGTTCAGCTGGACAGTGGTGGCACGCAGTTTGAGGCCAGTCTGGTCTACAGAGCAAGTTCCAGGATGGCCAGGGCTACACAGAGGAACCCTGTCTCAACAAACCAAATAGCAAACCAAAACAAAGAATACCAAGGTCTGCATCAGAAGCTTCACCATCAGGGGGTCCTTTAAACATTTTTAGAGGTGGAGGGACATGGATACACCATGGCACTTGTGTTGAAGCCAGAGGAAAACTCCATCATGTGGTTGGATCCAGGGAGTGAATTCGGATCATCAGATGTGACTGCAAAAAGTTTTGTCCACTAAGCCTTATCTTGCTGGCCCAGGGGACTCCTTAAAACTCTGTAATCCTGCAGATTGAGTCTTTATAGAACTGAGCAAAATTGAGATTCATAGAAAATCCTCTGCCTTGAGTTGCTAGACTCCACATGAGCCTGAGTCCAAAACTTTACACTTTTCTTATGTGGGGTTCCAATGAGCAATATTTTAAATTAAAAACTGTCAAAACCCAAAACTTTTATATTGGGCTGGGCATAGTGGCACTTATCTTTAATCCTAGGACTTGAAAGCGAGTCAGGCACATCTTTGTGAGTTCAGTCAGCCTGGTCTACATAGTGAGACCCCGTCTCAACAGTACCCCATAAATCTCAATGAGAACATGTTAGCTGATAACCTTTACTCAGGAAGCAAAGTTAACTAGGAAACCATGCTGTGTAAACATGCCACAAGGCCAGGGCTCTGCACTCTGATGCAGGTGCTGGTCTCAGCAAGATGTCACCCTAGCAGACCACAAACACATGGTAGGTAACACCACAGCCAATCTTATTCTACTAGGGTAGCATGAGCAAGGTGCTGGCAACCTGCTTCAGATCCTTGCTCCATGCAGTGTGCCTAACTGCAGCCAGCGTCTCATTTACATGTGAAATCCAGGTGTGAGCTCCCCAATACCTTCCCCCCAGTGTGGGCAGACAAACAGACCTGATTCCAACTCACCGACAGAATTGTTTAAGAAGGATGAAAGCAGGACCAAGAAACTAAACAAGTCTAAAATGCTGGGAGAGAGGGCATTAACGGGAAAGCAAAAACACAGGCACAGGAGCAAAGTCACATGGACTGTAGGAGGCAAGCCGACAGTTACACTGCTTAGGTATAGAGACCCCAGAGTAAATAAAAACAACCCTTCCAGCCTTCGTCTTCCACAAGCCACTTTAAATTGCAGGAAGCAAAGCTACTCCGTTCTTGCAGCCAGCGTATTATAATTATTCAATACTTCTAATATTTCTGGTGTATCAAATAGTCATACATTCAAGTAAAAAAAAACAACCCAATGATAAAAAAAACCCCTACTTTTCCCATAAAACACAGGAAGATGTCCAGATTATTAGTTTTTATGTGTGTGTGAAGATGTATACCTGCATGTTATGTGCTCTTGGGGCCCAGAAAACAGTGTTAGATGCCCCAGAACTGGAGTTATAGATGGCTGTGAACCATCATGTGGGTGCTGGGAACTGAAATCTGCAAGAACAGCAAGTGCTTAACCACAGAGCCATGTCTCCAGGCCCTTGTAGAACTGCGTGAGAGTTCAGAAGCCTAATTTATAGAAAAGGCCACACGTTCTGTTTAATAAAATGTTTATTTAGGATGTTAACACAAGATAGGTCATGCAAGAGCCCAGTTTAAAAAAAAAACTAAAAAGAATGTAAGAAATGGTAATTGATGTTGCCAACTGAAAAGATTGTCAATCACTTTATCACCAAAAGTGTTATGAAAAAGAACATTTAAATCTGACATGGTTGTAGTGATCCTTCGAATTTGTGACTAAAAGTGACAGGTAGCCATCTGTGTTCCATTCCTCAGAGGAGCAGAGTCCTCCATCCAAAAGAGCTGTCACCTCCGACACTCTCCATATTCAGAAGTAGGAGACTGAGAACCTCTGGGTGCAGTGGGCTCTGGACACCCTCTGGATAAACACAAGCTGCCATGTCTTAGCAGGGATGAAGGGTGAGTGTTTGGTAGCATTAGCTGACACTGTTTCCACTGGGAACCTCAAGTTTTGATAATGAAAATTGTAGGACTTGCCAGCCATCCTCCCAGAGCTGAAGTGTATGTAGTGTTTTGATGTCTGGGGAAGGATTTCCAGGGCACTGAGGACTGATTTGGGCAGAAACACCAAATGGAACACAGTGTCTCAGATTTCAGAAAAACAAAACTTATGTCTTAGCAGAAACAACAAAAAACAAAAAAACAAACAAAACCAAAAAAAAAAAAAAAAAGAAATAAAATAAATAGCATGGAAATTTGACAGATGCTTGAATAATCTACCAAGTGTCAAGGAGTATAATTCCACTGAAGACACAAAGAATCGACCATCTCAACGAATTTTCAAAAAATAAAAAAGGCTTGTACTTCTTCCGTACAAAATTGTCACTTTTGGAACTGCCCCAATTCATCTACACATTGAATTTATTAACACAGCATTAAGTTTCTTTGTGTAAAAACTCTTTGTACATAGTAATAAAAAAGATAAGGCAGGATGCAGTGGACAGAGCCTCCGGTCTCTTCCTCTGCATCCCTGCAGAGCCACCAGGGAGCGGCTGCAACAGGAGGAGCCGTCTCTGCTTCTCTGCACTGAGCATCCCGCACCCTCGCTGTGGTGAGAATCCTGTCCCAGCACCCTGAAGGACAGAGGCTGCTGATGGTTTTTGGCACTTACGCTGGCAGACTGAGCTTCTTTCCCTTGAGAACTGGGATTTGATGGAAAAGAACAGAAACAAGAGGTCACTGTGTGGACAAGTTCAGTTTCCTTCTCTCTAGTTCTTGTCTCATATAGGAAATAACATCAATAAAAAAAACAAAAACAAACAAACAAACAAAAAAGCCAGGCTAGGCGGTGGTGGCGCTCACCTTTAATCCCAGCACTCAGGAGGCAGAGGCAGGAGGATCTCTGTGAGTTCGAGGCCAGCCTGGGCTACAGAGTGAGTTCCAGGACAGCCAGGACTGTTTCACAAAGAAACCCTGTCTCAAGGGAGCCAGGCAAGCAAGCCCTTGACAGAATCTGCAACTGTGAACTAAAGGCCAGACATGACATACCTTTTGTAATGTATAAGTAAAAGAAGTCGCAGTAGAGAATGGTCTGGACAACACCAGCCACCACAGCAATGAGATCAAAGAAACCCTCGAAGTAGAAGCGCCAGATCCAGTTGACGAGGTACAGAGCACGGTAGAGGCCCAGGAAGAAGAGGTAGTGGGTGGTGATAGTCTCAGCCTCACCGGTCTTGCTGATCATAAAGAGCTGTGGAAGGATCGCCACTGATTCCAGGTAGATGGAGAAGGTCCATAAGATCTGAAAGACGGAGGCTGACTTCAGCTGGGAGGAGCAACCAGACACCACACAGAACACAGACCGGCAAACACCACTTAAGAGGTTGGATGAGCTGCCTAGGATGAGCTGGGTAAGGGAACTGTCATGTCTTGAATCCACATGGAAGGTGTTACTGTGTGGGCTCATCCCACTCCAAATCCAGAGTCCCCAACCCACCTTGCTTTCTTCCACTAACCGTATTTTTCCACTATAGATGGCTTTGCCTTATAATTCTTCAACTTTCCAACAGATTGAAAGCAACACACATGCAATAAAAACCATACTTAAATTTTCATGTTTGGCTAGTAGGATGTACTATGATTCTGGGCAGGAGCAGAGCTGTAAATCCCACTCAGTCACAGCACTTTGTCAGCACTGATAGGAAACAATAGTCTATAACGTGCTGGGTTGGTAAGCTAGTTATATTAAATGTTTTTCCTTTTCTTTTCTTTTTGGGTTTTCAAGACAGGGTTTCTCTGTGTAAGTCCTGGCTGTCCTGGAACTCACTCTATAGACCAGCTGGTCTCGAACTCAGATTCACTTGCCTCTTCCTCCCAAGTGCTGGAACTGAAGGCATGTACCACCACAGCCCAGCATTTTTTTTAACTAGCAATGAGTTGGTCAATAAATGGTCATACCTCTGTCAGAAGTCAAGGAGCTTCTGCACCCCCCCACCCCCGTGTATGTGTGTGTGTGTGTGTGTGTGTGTGTGTGTGTGTGTGTGTGTGTGTGTAGTGCTGGAGAACAGCACAGCTTCAGGTGTCATTCCTTAGGTGCCATCCACCTCTTTTTTGAGGCAGGGTCTCTCACTAGTCTTGTACATAAGCTGGGCTGGTTCACCAGTGAGCCCCAACAATCTATTATCTCCCCTTCCTAACACTTGGGATTATATGCACTACTGCACCTCCATTTTTCATGTGGGTTCTGGAGCTCAAACACAGGTGCTCCACACTTTCTAACAGATATCCCCCACTTTCCTTTATTGAGATAAGGTCTTATATAGCTCACATTGGTCTCAAACTCACTATGTAGCTGAGGATGACCTTGACTCCTGATCCTCCTGCCTCCACCTCCCAGGTGTTGGGCTGACAGGCATGTACCACAACACCACGGTTTTTTGTTTGTTTTTCTTTCTTTTTTTTTTTTTTTTGGAGCTGAAGATCCAACCCAGGGCTCTATGACTGAGCTAAATCCCCAACCCTTGTTTTGTTTTTCAAGACAGGGTTTCTCTGTGTAGTTTTGCACCTTTCCTGGAACTCACTTGTAGCCCAGGCTGGCCTCGAACTCACAGAGATCCTCCTGCCTCTCCTGGGATTAAAGGTGTGTGTCACCGCTGCCTGGCACAACACCAAGTTTAATTTGTCAGAAGACACCCAAGTACTGGGTGGTATAATTCCCATATACCAATCTAGTTACAACAGTGTATTTTGTACCAGAAGTCTGTCAAACAGCAAATCAAAGGAAGAAAACAAACCAACAAGAATCCATTTTCTGTTAACAGAACCAGATGTGACCACTAAATACCCTTAACCAACCTCAAGAGGAGAGAAGTCATGATTGACTAGAAATGAGAGGCCTCCCACAGGAACTACTAGAAACTCCACTCGGAAGGTATCGTGATTTCCATCATAGGTGGCCTTAAATTTCATGTAGATCAGGTACACTGTGGCATAGGAACAGGCAATGTAGATAAGCTAGGCAAAGGAGAGACACCACGTTAGGAGCACACTGCAACCGTTTCTAAACACTATGACACCGCCATACAGTCAACCTTAAACCTCTCCCTCTCGACACTCAGACTACTTCTGGTTGGTATAAACTCCTTAGTCACACAGCCACCACAAGCAGGACACAGGACAGTTCTATCACTCAAATCTCACCTGCTGCCTCTTTCTAGTTAAGCCCCTCCAGGCTCATTTTGCCCTTCTTGTTCTGTTTCCAGTTATGCCTTTTCTGGAATGCCACGTGAGTGAAGTCAAACAACACATTGCATTTTGCACCTGGCATCTTCAGATGGCACAGTATGTCTGAGAGCCAGCCAAAGTTGCTATATATGTTAGTAATTTCCCCAATTTTTAGAGATCAAAAAAAAAATTTATTTATGTATGTGTATGTGTGCACATGTACCCATGGAGACCAGAAGAGGGTATCAGATCTCTTGAATCGGGAGTTACAGCCTGTTGTAAAGCTTGTCGTAAACCTGCCAAATGTGGGTGCTGGGACTTGAACTCCAGGCATCACAATTGAGCAGCAAGTACTCTTATCCACTGAGCCATTATCTCTGGCCCATTTCCTCCTTTGTGCTGAGCAGAGAGCTAATGTACAGGTACATCACAATCTGCTTACTCACTCACAGTTAAAGACAAGTGTCTTGTTTCCAGTTGGAAGATGGTGATTAGCTGCTATGAATTGGGTTACAGCCTTTGTGTGAATGTAAGTTTCATTTTTCTTGCATTTATACTTAGGGTGTTGGATCAATGTTAAGCATATGTTTTAAAACTGTAGGAAAATCCAGAGAAATAGGCTTTTAATCTCATCTTAAACTACAACACAGCAGTTTTAGAGGGGAAAGGATTCGAAGTTCACTGCAGCTCTGGACCAAGGACTTCCGTCTAACCCTTCTTTGGCTAGCTTTTTTGTAAAGATAAGATAAGCACTGAAATCCAGGTTCAACTTTTGCCCCAGTGGCATTTACTTAAACTGCACTTCTTTGTTTGGGGCCAGAAAGATGGCTCAGTGGGTAAAGGCACTTGGGGTCAATCTCTGGGACATACATGCTGAAAGGAGAGAACCAACTCCTTAAAGCATCCTGACCCCCACACTTGGATCCTGCACCCACACACGTATACTCACAAATATACACAACATAAATAAAACATTAAAAAAATGCAAAACATTGGTTTACTTTAACAATAATTATTCATATTGTTGCTATGAAATTCAGTCTGGTAGTATAAGCCAAAAGTTAGTTTTGTTTGTTTAAGATTACTATTTTAAGATTTTAAAATTATTTTGTGAATGTTTTGCCTGCATGTATATATGTACACCATATGCTTGTCTGGTGCCCTCCAAGAGCAGAATGGATTGAAGTTCCTGGAACTGGAGTTATAGGCGTCAGGTCCTCTGCAAGGACAACAAGGGATCTAATCCACTGAGCCATCTCTCCAGCCCTTACTATTATTTTTAAGCAGATTTTATTTTAATTGTTTTGTGTCTGGCTATGGGTTTGTGCACTTGAGTATGGTGCCTGCAGACTGGAAGGTACTGGATTTCCTGGAATTAGAGTTACAGGCAACATGATGTGGGTGCTGAGAACTGAACTGGTGTCCTCTGCAAGAGCAGCATGAGTTGAGAAGCTGTTAAGAGCACTGGCTGCTCTTGCAGAGGACCCGGGTTCAATTCCCAGCACCTACATGGCAGCTCACCACTGTCTGTAACTTCAGACCCAGGGGGTCCAATGCCTTCTTCTGATCTCATGGGTACTAGGCACACATGTGGTGTACATACATAAATGCAGACAAAACAACATAGAATAATAATAAATACACACACACACACACACACACACACACACACACACACACATATATATTTTGGTTTTTTGAGACCAGGTTTCTCTGTGTATTAGTCCTGGTAGTCTTGGAACTCACTTTGTAAACCAGGCTGGCCTTGAACTCAGAAATCCACCTGCCTCTGCCTCCCAAGTGCTGGGATCAAAGGTGTGTACCACTGCCACCCAACAAATCTAAATTTTTTAAAAGCAGTATGAACTCAACATCTTTATTGATGAGCCATCTCTCCAGCTCCAAAATTTACTTTATTTTTGATTTATGTATATATGTATGTGCATGTTTGTATATCTACAAAGGCCAGAAAAGGGATGGGTGCTGGGTACTGAACTCTGGTCTTATGCAAGAGCAGCAAATGCTCTTAACTGCTGAGCCGTCTCCCCAGCCCCTGAAAGCTAATTTGTAAAACACTTGTGCCTCTAAAAGACAGCAATTTTGGGTACACAGCAACAGAGCTGTTCAAGGGCTCACAAATGAGTCCTATGTTCTTTCATCTTTAAAAGGTCGCCCAGCCCCAAGGAAAAGCCTAGTCTTCTGAAATTATATCAATCTGTAAACTGCAGACACTCAGGCCTAAAAATAAAACACAGATCTCAATCCTGAATAGAGATGGCTAGAATAGGACCACACTGCCTTGTTACTCCTTCTCCTGAGGAAATACAACTTAAGAAACTTAATTAGGAAACCATTGGAGCAAATGACTTATGATGAGGGTAATCACCAAGCCCTTACATAGTTTAAAAACCCACAATGACACTAAACAGTTCCCAGCCCCTCATTATGTATTTACGTTTGTAAATAGTCAGCATGTATTCAAATTGTTGTTTTACACCCTACGCATGTGTTAATAAGGAAAGCACACAAGTAGGTGCACTCACACTGCACCCCCTCTGGACCATCCCTAGTCCAGGCTTACTGTAGCTGGGAGGTTCTCAGGGTCCTGCCTGTGACCTACAGCTGGGCTCTGGCTCTATAAGCAAGCAAGCAGAACACTGTGCTGAGAGATGGGACTCAGTAGGAAGAGCAGATTCTGACTCTTCTACGCCCAGTACCTGCAGTTTTATCTTACTGAGACGATAAGCAGAATCCTAGTCATTCTGTCTGTATATATGCATTCATCCAGGTTTGTGTTCCTGTGTATGTGCAGGATAGAAGTCAACCTTGGGTGTTTGAGTTATTTTAATTTATGTGTATGTCTGTGCAAGTATATGACATGTATAGGGACACCTAACAGAAGCCACAAAAAAGCCATATCCCCTGAAGCTACAGACGGTTGTGAGCCTCTTAATGTGGGTGCTGGGAACCAAACTCAGTTTCTCTGCAAGACCAGTCTGTGTTCCTAACTGCTGAGACATCGCTCTAACTAAGGTGTCTTTGAGACAAAGGGCTCAGCAATTAGGCTGGGCTGGCAGGACTCTGAGCCCTGGGGATCCTCCTGTCTCTATCTCCCTAGAGCAGATATTACAAGTGAGTGCCACCACACCCAACTTACATGGGTGCTGAGGATCAAACTAAGGTCCTCACGATGACATGGAAGCATTGTACAGACTGAGTCATCTACCAGCCCAACCTAGCCATTTTTAAGGCAGCCAAATATTTCCTGATTACCAGAGTTCAGAACAAAATGACTATAGGTGACTCAAACTTGCTTCCCCAGCCCCCCTTTTGTTTGTTTTGTTTTTCGAGACAGGGTTTCTCTGTGTAGCTTTGCGTCTTTCCTGGAACTCACTCTGTAGACCAGGCTGGCCTGGAACTCAGAGATCCACCTGCCTCTGCCTCCCTAGTGCTGGGATTAAAGGCGTGTGCCACCACCACTCGGCTTCCCCTTAATTTTTTAACCACTTATTTATATGATAGATGTGTGTGTGTGTGTGTGTGAGGACAATTTGTGGGAGTTGGTTCTCTTCTTCTACCATATGAGTCTCCAGGATTGAACTCAAGTTGTCAGGTTGCTGGCAAGTCTCCTTATCCACTGAGCCACCTCACTGGTTCTCAAAATTGTTTTTTTTAGTAAAGACCATAAACCCAAATACTGCATGCCCACTTTAACCTATATTTATCAAGACGCCCTAAACCACATTCTCTGAACAATGCTGTAA
The DNA here is from genome assembly GCF_903995425.1 of Onychomys torridus. Lineage (NCBI taxonomy): Eukaryota > Metazoa > Chordata > Mammalia > Rodentia > Cricetidae > Onychomys > Onychomys torridus. The sequence continues at coordinate 7,985,590 of NC_050464.1, forward strand.
AGTGCTTAAAGAGCATGAGTCAATTCCCAGCACTACAAAATCAATAATAAAGCAAAAAGACAAGAAAGCAGAGGGGAGCTGGTTGGGAAGAGGAGGGGACTAGCAGAAGGGGGACGAGAGACTGCAATGGGGTGACTCTAACTGAAAGTTCAAACCTCTACAGAGACAGGCAGACAGACACAGGCAGACAGACACACACACACACCAGCAGAATGGCTCAGCAGGTAAAAAGCCCTTGCCAATTGAGCCTGACAACCTGAGTTGGGTGGAAGGAGAGATCTTATTCCCAAAACTGTCTTCTGGCTGCCACACAGGCACCACAGCATGTGCTTGCCTGCATTTATATATACACACATTGAAAATGAAATATTTTTAAAAGAATAGGGTATCTATTATTCTTGGAGATTTTAAATTTAAAAAAAAAAAAAAAAGCTAATAGTTCCCACGGGTGTACACATGGTGAATAAATGCACTGGAGCTGATGTCATACCATACCTTCATAGATGTATTATATAGTGAAATGAATGAAGTAAAAAGATCCAGGTAACGAGTTGTGAAGACCAGTGCAAACAGAAGCTGGCTTTTCCCAGAAATGCCTGAAGAAACAAAAGGTGAGAGTTAGAACAGCCCTGGGGAAGAATTTGGCTGCTGAGATTACCCTGGACAGCAAGTACGCAGACAGGGAGAGAGTACTTGGGGTTAAAGGGCCAGGCCTGGGGACAGCTCATTAAATTAGAGAAAATAAAGTTCTTCTTTCTCCTAACATCCCTTTTTGGCTCTCCTAACTGGTCCTCTCTGGTGGATGAATCTAGGAAGTAACTTTGTCACACTACCACCTATACACCAAGATGTGTATCCTCCAAGGATGGCGCTCCAACAGCTCACTGCTTGCTACTCAGCATCACATCTTCTTTATCTTCATATGCCTAGCACATGCCTGAATTCCCAACACTTGGAAAGCTGAAGCAGGAAGACTGAGATCCAGGCCTGCCTGGGCTACACAGGGAGACAAAATAAAAACTGACACACCTTGACACCGTGTTTCCACCTGCAGAGCAGGGGAGACGTACATCTGCCCACATGGCTGTGTGAATTGAATCTCAGGATGTGGCAGACTGAGCAATTTCTGACAACTGGAAGGTGACTGCCATCAGACTCTGACCACCTCCACTTGGAGACACCGGCCTCAGTGCTGAGGGTTTATTCATCAGGCACCTTATGCTAGCTGCTACCCTGGCTTCCCCACAGTGTGGAAGCTGGCTCAACAGATGAACCACACAAGTGACAGGACCCCCCAGAACCCACGAAAGGCAGGAACAGTAGCAGGCATTTGTGATCACAACACTTCTACTCGAAGATGGGAAGTAGAGACAGGAGAATGCCTGGAGGCTCATAGACTAGCTAGCCTGACTTATGGAGAACAAGGAGAAAGAAGCTCAAACAACGTGGAAGGCAACGACACCTGAGACTGCCCTTTGGCCTCACACTCACAACTCCGATGATCTGGTTCCAGTACCCTCCAAAACCTCCAACAGACACAGAACTCTCTTGTGGAAGTTGTGCCTCATTCCATTTAGTGTTTCCTGTGCTGTGCACTAGACCAGAAAAATACATGCTCAAAAAAAAAAAAAAAATGGAATTCATTTCCTCTTCATGTCATGAGGCAGTCTCGTTGTGTGCTATTCTGGATGAAATTTTCAGAAATGGAGTCCTACCGTGTTTCTACAACAGTAAAAAAATAATGTGCTCCATGCTCTGCAAGCCAAAGGGTGAGATTCTCCCTGAGTGAGCATTGGGCAAAGGAGAAGCCAGGTGGTATGTGCGATGTATGTATGTACACCACATGTGTGCCTGGTGCCTGTAGAGGCCAGAAGCAGTCAGAGTCCCTGAACTGGAGTTACAGAATCCACACAGGAACTACCATCTGGCAATCTTGGATGCTTACAGGATGTGGCAACCATTCTCCCTGGCCTGAAGCTTGACTAGCAAGTTACAGCTTTTCTCTTTACCACTGAAAGGTCTCATCTCACAGAAGGAAGCAAAAGGCAGGAGGGATGGGCAAGAATCACCTGAAGGTAAGGGTGGGATGGAATCTGTCTATGGATGGATCTGCAGTGCTAGGCGTCAGTCATCAAGTCTGTCTGTCTACCTGCCTTCCTGCTCCTGGGGGTCTCATGTTGAGCAAGCACCTTGCTACTGAGCTACAATCTCCAGCAATACCAACCTGATCTTGGATCAAAAAGTTGCAAGGTGATCACGTACCAAGCACTCACAGAGCACTCACTGTCAGCACTTTCAGACTGACACCCTGGTAGCTAATGCATCTGACAGCCACATTTAAGAGCAACTCTTCAAATGAGTATTGCTCATTCTTGTCTTTCTCCACAGAGCTCAATAAGGTTTACGAAAAGCCCACATCTCCACACTTGAGTTTACAGGACTTTAAATTACAGCGAAGTTCAAAGTTGGGTTTCTGACATTCCTACTTGTTTACAGAACAGAAGAAGCCTATCCAAATAAGGGAGATTCTACTAACAGCAGGGATACTGCCAAGCACTGTGGGTCAGGCCACCGGGAAAGACTGCACTCCTGAGAGTCTCAGAAAGGATCTAGATACTCTAAATTAAAACAAAATAAAACTTTTTCTTTTGGTGAGGACAAATAGCCCAAGCTGACCTTGAACTCCTCATCCTCTTGCCTCCAGCTCTCAAAGTGCTGGAATTACAAATGTGCACCATCACACCCAGCTTGGTGTGTTCTTTTTAAAACTCACGACCTTCCCCTGGACTCCACAACTCAATACTTAGGAACAGCCTCACAGCCAGGCATGGCAGAAGCCTGTAATCCCAGCCTATCTATAATCAGGAAACTGAGACAGGAGTCAGAGTTTAAAGCCAGCTTGGGCTACACGGCAGGATCTTGTCTCAAAAAACCCAAGGGCAGGGAGTGTAGCTCACTGGTACACTACCTAGCATAGCTCTTGGTTAGAGTCTCAGCAGGAAGGGAGGTAGTTTTAGAACCAGAGGGTCTAGGATCAAACTCAGTTGAGGTGCTGTGTAAGGCCATACTTATTTTTTATTTATTTATTTATTGTGTATGCAGTGTTCTATCTGCATGTATGCCTGTAGGCCAGAAGACGGCAACAGATATCATTACGGATGGTTGTGAGCCACCATGTGGTTGCTAGGAATTGAACTCAGGACCTCTGGAAGAACAAGCAGTGCTCTTAACCTGAGCCATCTCTCCAGCCCTAGCCACATCTATTATATGCTATCCTAATTCCATTCTCTGAGCTTGTCAAACACAGATTACACCAACTTGTTGGAATGCTGAAAAGATGGAGGAAAGTGCTTTATAGCATATGCTATGAACACGTGAGAAATAGTTAATATTAAAAAAATACATGCCAATTCTTAAAAATTTTTCAGATTGGCTAAAATATACAGAATGAGTATAAGTTCTTCTCTCCCTTTGAAAAGATTTATCTTCATTACTTTTAATTATGCATGTCTTTGTGAGTGCAGGTACCTGCAGAAGTCAGAAGAAGCTATCAGACCCAAACCAGAGTCCTCTAGAAAAGCAGGAAGTGCTCTCAATGTCAGCCACCTCTCCAGTCCCACTCTTAAAAAAAAAAAAAAAAAAAAAAAAGTTTTATTTATTATGTATATAGTGTTCTGTCTGCATGTATCTCTGTCCGCCAGAAGAAGGCATCAGATCTCGTTACAGATGGTTGTGAGCCACCATGTGGTTGCTGGGAACTGAACTCAGGACCTCTGGAAGAGCAGCCAGTGCTCTTAACCTCTGAGCCATCTCTGCAGCCCCTCCAGTCCCACTCTTTTAAAGAGCCCTCCCATGGCCTAGAGAGATGGCTCAGCCATTAAAGGCGGGGCTCACAACCAAAAATATAAAGAGCCCTCCCATCTCCATTTAAAGTGTAACTGTGTAAAAATAAAACAAACAAACGAAAAAAACGCACCCACTGAGTTTTATGTGTATGAGTGTCTAGCTGCATGCAAGTATGTGAACCATTGGTGTGCCTGGTGCCTGTGGAGTAGTCAAGAGGTCCTGGAACTGGAGTTACAGATCATTGTTAGCCCCAGGTAGATGCCGGGGAGCGAACCCAAATCCTCTGCAAGAGCAGCAGGTGCTCTTAACTGCTGAGCCACATCTCCAGCCCTTAAAGTTCTCTTTCCATTTGTGTTTGTATGTGTAACACACACATTTTTATCCTTTAAAGTAACCTTGTGTTTTGAAGGCATGTCTTGGAATCACCTTTTCCTTCTAAGAATACACATGTCTGGTTCCATCCTGTTTCATGTCTTCACAATGTTCAGTGTGGGCATTAATTTATGAGACTATTTGAATAATTTAAAATTTTTGCATGAATTTTTTAAATAGATGTTTATATTTTCTACTTATTTTTATTTTCTAGATTCTACTTATGTGTGCGGACAGAAGAGGGCATCAGATCCCCTGGAGCCATCCAATATGGCCGCTGAAAACTGAACAGCAGCAAGTGAGTGACAAGCCATCTCTCCAGCCTGTTTATAGTTTTCGTTGTAAATTCTACACAAACATCTCTATTTACAGTGTTTTGTGGCTAGAGATGTGGCTCAGTGATAGAGTGCTTGGCTGGCAAGCACAAAGTCCAGCACTCCATAAACCGGGCATGACAACATCTACCTGTGACTCTAGCACTCTGAGGTGGAGGCAGAAAGTAAGTTCAAGGCTATCTTTGGCTACCTAAGCACTCTTCCCTCAGCAGTCTCTATACTCCTTGTTGGAAGTCCCAGGAGGTTTCCTTGGGGGTCTCTCCTTCCACTTCACATTCACAGAAGTTATTGCCCTGATGGCTTGACATCCATGTCTATAACTCTTCACACATGATTTGCCATCTCACCTGACCTGCACCTTTCTTTGTGTAATGTTAAGGCTCAAACCCAGGCCTCACACATGCTAGATAAGCATTCTCCCACTGCAGCATCCTTTTTATTCTCTCGAGATTCTTCATAGCCAAACATGGCTTTGAACGCCTAGTCCTCCTATGTCTACTTCCAGAATGCCAGGATTACAACATGCTCTGTCTCACACAGTTCATAAGATGCAGAGATGGAACCAAGGGTTCTTTCTGCCATTGCAGCTGGAGAGTGGAGACTTTGCTGCCATCTGCTGCTGAGTTGTCCAGGTGCTGTACACACAGAGTGGTCAATCAATGTATGGCATGACTACTGAGAGACCAGCCCACAAAGGAACAAAGGAAACAGCTCTAAGAGGAAGCTAGGAATGTGATGCAAAATCTTCAAATATTCAGTGTCAACAACAAATATAAACGTTACCACTGGGGGATACAGCCCAGTAGTAGAGAGCTTGACCAGCATGCACAATTTATTATTGCTTCAAACAAACTATTTGGTTATGTGAAATATAACGACAGTTGCACCTGTCAAATTTGATAGGTTGAAAAGTTTATAAACTACACAATGGCTAGGAGGAAAGGAGTAAACAAAGGAGGCAGGCTGGAGGTCACTCATCTCAGGACTCCACCAGTCATTGAAACTTCGTGCTCAACACTGATAGTGATTATCGGCTTAGGGAAACTTAGCTAGAAAGCACTTCACCTAAAAACACAGCTTTGGGATGTGGATTTGGCTCAGTTGGTAGAGCACTTGCTTGACTTCAGCGAGGTCCTGGGTTCAAACTCCAGCACCATAGATAAGTAAATATTACAGCTTCTTCTCCCAAGGTACTCTAGATGAGGGCTTAGGGGAAATAGTGACAATCTGAGAGACAACTTGACCATCCATCAAGATGCCTGGCAGTTCAGGAACACAAGACACTCTCTACACTTCATTTACCCATGTACATGTAGTGACAACAGATGCAGCCACAGAATTTACACTCAAGCAAGATCAGCTCACTGCTCCCCTCTATCTGCCTGAGTGCTGATATACCTGCAATCCTAGCTCTTGGGAGGCTGAAGCAAGAGGATTCAAAGTTTTCTGAATACCTGAAAACCAGAATGTCCCATTTACTAACCTGCTTCATCCTCCCCTTAGGAAAAAATGTCCTGTGATTCAGGAGTTGCTGGAATGTTTAGCACTGGTATTGAAATCCTACAATGAGCTCTAATTTTCAAGCTGAGAACCACTACCTGCATGGATGGGCTCAGGTTCCAGATATCTGAGAAACTCTGATCAAGTTCTTCCTCTCTCAAAAGTTGCCAGACAACTGAATAACAGAGCAGCTAGGATAAGTCAGTGTTTAATGCATAATAAATGATCTTGGTGATTTTCATTTTCGAGAGGCCAGAAAATTTTATATAGCAGAATGAAGAGGACCTTGAGTCCAGGAGTAAGGATGGTTTAATGATGTCCATGGCTCCTTAGGAAACACCCCTGAACCAAGCTTGCCCACTTACCTTATCTTGGCACTGCAGCTGGAACACTTTGTTCTCATTAATGCTCTCATCTCCCAGGAAAACAATGGATATTAAATAGCATCCCGTTCCTTTTCCTTGTTACTCAAGGTTCCCTTGAGAATTGTACTTATGGGGGTGGGAGAGACAGCTCAATGGTTAAGAGCATGTGCTGCTCTCGCAGAGAATCTAGGTACAGTTTTCAGCAACAACTTGGTGGCTTATAACTGCCTGGAACTTCAGTTCCAGAGGACCTGACACTCTCTTCTGTCTCCAAGGGCTTCTGAACACTTGTGGTAAACACTCAGGCACACACATATGCACATAAAAAATTAATAATTAAAACTGTGTAGGACAAAGCAAATGCTAATTTAAACTCCAAATTACGAACTACTGTTTATGTTGCGATCCTGGCTCCATCCTAACTGTGCTTCCCTCTCTAAGACTCAGTTCCCCCGCTTCCCACATGGGGACCTGCTACATGGTTATTTTAAGGACTGCCTGAGATGAGCCATAGAAAACACTACGCTGACTACTGAATGCACACCTATCACAATCACAGCCATTAATCTGCTTTCATCACAAATCATGCCATCAAGCCTCTCAGGTCACCTCCAAGTCAGACGAGATGTTTTCAGTACAGGATTTTGTAACATTCACTTTGATTGATCAAAGGTCTTTTTTGGTTGTGCTTACTTCCTGGATCTCAACTATGTTCAGGAAGAGAGATGAGACCTTCAGACAGCTGAGTCAAAGGGGTGGTGTTAACTTAGATGAAGAGGTGTTTATTCATAAACCAGATAGGTGGCGTCTCTGTCACCCAGGCCCTCTAGGACTCCTATCTTCTGCTGTCTCTGAAAAAAATTAAATTTGAGTTTACACAGTTATTTCATTGGGGGCCATATCATTAAGTTTAAGGACAGTATTTTAAGAATGTATTGTAAGAATACATTTTGGGTTTTCGGGGAGAGGTTGGTTTTGGAGAAGGGGTCTCATATAGTCCATGATGATTTTGAATTCCTGATCCTCAGGCTTCCACCTCTCAAGTGCTGGGATTACAGGCAAGCACCATCACATTCACCAAGAAATTATCTAAAACTTAAGATTTAATGAAATGCAGAAATTCACAGCTACTGTGCGGGGAAAGTTCACTCTACTGCCTCTCTGCAATACTCGAATGAAATATGCATGTACTTGGAGGGAGGGACAGGGCCAACTCACTAGTGACGTGGAGCCAGGAAAGTAGATGAGAACACAGAGGAGACCTCAGTGGTACCCAGCGCTTGCAGCCTTTAAGGGAACCAGTTAATGGATGGCCACACTCAAGAATGAAAAAAACAGCTCGCTTCTCAAGGTAGCATGAAACTGCCAAGTAACTCAAAAGACTCACATCTCTTTATGATGGGTGAGATTCGGGACCCTAAGACTTGAGTGCAGCCCACTTCACTGTAAGCACAGGCCTGACATGACACCATCCTGCCTCCCATACCCCATCCCCTGCTCCAGTCCTTAAAAAGAACAGGATGAATAGCAGGATGCCCTCTCCCTCCAGCCGGCCCCACCTTCGCGGGTGGCCTGGCTGCCACGTCAGGCCCTGCTCGCCCGCAGTCCTACCCATCCTCCTCGAGCAAGTTTCCCATTGATTCCTGGGGACTCATAGAAGACCTCAAAAGCACAAAGAGAGGGACACGCCTACTAGAACCCCACACACCCCGTCCTAAACTTTTCAGATCCAGCAGGACCTGGGGGGTGGGGAGGGGGGCAGCTGCGGTAGGGCTTTGCACCCGGACGGATCAAGTTCCCGAGCGGACCAAGCGCAGATCGGGGGCCCAGGGCTGCGACCGACACCCCACCCTGAGGGGTTCAATGCCCGCCGGGCCGGCCGAGGTGGGTGTGTCTGACCATCGCGAGCCCCGCGCAAGCCTCTGAGCGACCGAGGGCCGAATGGGTCCTTCGGTGCGGTCCTGCCCCTAGCGCCTCGCCCCGGCGACCGCTCACCCGCACAGGAGCGCGTCTTCCAGATCTTCAGCAGTAGGATGACGATGGCCGCCAGGTGGGACAGGTCCCCAGTTAGCCGGAAGATGTTCATAGCGGCGGCGGTTGGCGCGGCGCGGCGGCCCGGGAGCTCAGCAGCGACTCAGGACGCGGCGACAGCCCCACAGAGAGGAACCGGTGAAAGATGGCGGGAGCGGGCGCGACGTGGCCAGGGACGTGGCCGAACTGCCGTCGTGCGCGCAGGGCAGCCTGGGAGAGCGGGCGCGGCTGGGGCCACGCCCCCTGTCACTCCCCTTAAAGGCCCAGCAGCCAGGAGCAACCGGACCCTACATCCTGCATGGGTTGCTAACTGAGGACCTAGAGTGCTCCTCAATTTCTGTCTCCAGTGTTTCGGCCCGGATGCCAGCGACTTCCTTTTTTAAGTTTTGAAATGACACTCCATTGTAAGGATTGTCTTTTTTTCCCCCTACCCTACTAAGACAACAAGGGTATCCCTCCTGGGGCATTGTGAGGGTAGTAGGCATTGTTAAAATCTCTGTGGTTATGAACGCGTGCTTCTCCTATATAGGACCCAAGTTCATTTCCCAGCACTTACATCGGGCAGCTTCCAATGCCTGTAATACTAGCTCCAGGGGATTCGATGCCTCTGGCCTTTGAGGGCACCTGCACTCATGTGCACATACACACAAACTAACACGCACATTTTAAATAAAAATAAATCATAAAAAAAAATCTGTTATTTTATTTTATTTTTTTTCCAGAGCTGAGGACAGAACCCAGGGCCTTGCGCTTGCTAGGCAAGCGCTCTACCAGTGAGCTAAATCCCCAACCCCAAATCTATTAATTTTTATTAAAAATTACCGTAGGAGCCGGGCGGTAGTGGTGCATGCCTGTAATCACAGCACTTTGGAGGCAGAGGCAGGTGGATCTCTGTGAGTTTGAGGGCCAGCCTGGTCTACAGTGTGAGTTCCAGGATAGCCAGGGCCACCGGCTAAGAGAAACCCTGTCTTGAAACACCTTCCCCACTCCCCACCCCAAAATTACACTATGGCTGGAGAAATGACTCAGTGGTTAAGAGCACTTGCTTTCTTCAGAAGACCTGGTTTCAACCCCCAGCACCCACAACCCAAGGCTCACAATAGCCTGTAACTCCAGCTCTAGATCTGACACCTCTGACCTCTGAGAGCACCTTCACACACACACACACACACACACACACACACACACACACACACTTGAAATAACAAAAACAAATCTTTAAAAGTACATTTCTTTGTGGATGTGTGTGAGGACATCCAATCAGATACATTCTCTCCTTCCAACATGAGGGTCCCCAGGATTGGATCGAGTTGTCTGGATTGGTGACAAGCTCCTTTAACTGCTGAGCAATCCCACCACTTCTTTTCTTTCCTCTTCCTCCTCTTTTTTAAAAAAAAAATATTATTATGTGTGTTTGTATGTGCATGTACATGTGTGTGCTGTGAGGCCAGATATTGATGTCTAGGGCCTCCTAGATTACTTTACAAGTTATATATTATAATGCATCTCACTTGAACCCAGGGCTTGCTGATTTGGCTAGTCTAGCCCACCAGCTTGCTAAGGGGATCCACTACCTCCACTTCCCAAGCTCCCCCATATCTGCCTGGCATTTATGTGGGTGCTGGAGAGCAGGACTCAGTTTCTTACAGACTTTTGTCTTTGGCAATCTTTCTGGATTTACAGTGCTTCTTGTTTGCCATTAAGAAGAAATCTGAAGAATTCAATTATGGAGTTGGGGATATCGGGCTGGATAGATAGCCCAGTTAGTGAAGTGCTTGGAAATAACCCAGTCAGTGAAATGCTTACTACACACACACACACACACACACACACCACAGAGTCTGGAGTTACATCCCCAGCCTTGGATTGGCCAACCCCCCCAGACTTATTATTAATATTTACAATTAGTTCTTGTAAAGTATTGTTAGTGTTCCTGGTTATTCAACTGTAAATAAGCAAAGAAGTTGGGGATGGGGCAAATTGAGTCCAGACTAGGCAGCTTCTGGACTTTCATGTGCAGCCCTGGCTGCCTTGAATTAAAGAACTGTCAGTCAGACAGACAGGTTCCACTTAAGACAGCAGCAGAAATCCAGACAGCTTAAGAAAGTGACATAATGATGGTGTGTGTGTGTGTGTGTGTGTGTGTGTGTGTGTGTGTGTGATGAGGTGGGGGCAACATGTGCCATGGCACACGTGTGAAGGGCTGAGAACAATTTGCAATTAGTTCTCCCTTCATTATGTGGGCCCTGGGGATTCAGCTCAGGTAATTAAGCTTGCAGCAAGCCCTCTTACTCCAAGCCATCTTGCCAGCCCAGTGATAGCTGTTGATTGTTTCTATGCCTGAAGGAGCAGCCACAGCAAGAAATATTTCAAAAGGTACTGGACCTTTTGTTATCAGTAGTTTATTTGAACTCTAGATGGCCCTGCAACTATTTCCACTGATGCCTGAGGTACTTTCCTAATAGCCTACCAAGATAACTGCTGGTTAAAGAGGCAATGCTGTGATTGGTGCAAATATTAACCCTCATTTGCATGTCAGATTTGCTGTGATTGGTGGAAGTTTCCCTTCCCTGGAGATTCAAGTCCAAGCCCACAGTTTAGCTCAGTGACTTCATTTCAGCGATGATCTTTTCATTTTCTGTCTTTAAAAAAAAAAGATTTATTTATTTTTAGTTTACATGAATGAATGTTTGTCTCTGTGTACAGTACCCTCAGGGGCCAGAAGAGGGCGTTCTTTAGCAAATGCAACCTGCAAGTTGGACACGATTTATCAAAATTTTGCTTTGGATTCTGCTAGAGTCTGAGAAAGCCAACAGTCATGTATGCAGTTTAGCAAGAGCATTTATTTCTGGTCTGGCTTCCCAGCCCTCTCAGATTCAGAGTGTCAAACCTGGAGTATAGAAAGGAACTGGTCATTCCTACCTTCTCTTTCTCCTTTGTTTTGTTTTGTTTTTGAGACAAGGTCTCACTGTGTACCCCTAGATGGCCTTGAACTCACAGAGATCTACTTGCCTCTGCTTCTTAGGCACACTGTGTTTCTTCTTCTTTGCCTTCTTCTCCCTCTTCTTCTTCTTCCTCTTCTTTTGACAATTTTTTTTTTTTTTTGAGACAGGGTGTCATGTCACCTAGGCATCAAACTTAATATGAAGCCAAAGATGATCTTGAATGTTGGGATAACAAGCATGCACTCCCACACCTGGCTTCTGTGGTCTGAGGACAGAACCCAGGGCTTCATGAATGCTAGGTAAACACTCTGGCAACGGAGTTGCATACTGACTCCTGGTTGTTCTTGAGCAACTTGCTTTCATGTTATTTTGGTTTGGTTGGCCAGGCAATTATTGAGCACCTGATGTAAGGAGAGGCTGGAAACAGCTGTACCAACAGGAGGAAGCTCTGCATCAGGTAAGACACCTGGTAGCTAAACCCTGGGTGTGTGCAGATTTGCCAAGGGAGGGCAAGCAGCAGCCAGGTTTAAAGGTTGTGGTAGATAAGGAGAACAGGTTCTCAAGACTTCCTATGTGGGCAAGTAGCAGGTTAAGGGAAACCAGTGACAGCAGAAGAAACAGTCTGTAGTGCCCAGGCTAGTGAGGACACTGGTGAAAGGCAGAGACAGCGGCTCAGGAAGGTCTGGCTCTGAGGGAGGGGATCAGCCACTATAATCTAGGATCTTAGGGGCAACGGAGAGAAGGGGCAGAAAGAGCCAAGGGACATGACCTATGGTCACTGACGGACTGAGAGGCTTCAGAGCCTAGGAAGGCAGGTGCATGGTTGCACGTGAAGAATTAGTTTTTAGGGCCCTGCAAGATGGCTCAGCAGGTAAAGATGCTTGCCACAAGCCTGACAACTCCCCAAGAGCTACATGATGAAGGGACAAAACTGGCTCCTGCAAGTTGTCATCTACACACACACACACACACACACACACACACACACACACACGACAACTTGTGGGAACAGTTTCTCTCCTTTGACCCCGTGGGTTCAGAGAATTAAACTCAGGTCATCAGGCTTGGTAGCAAGCATCTCTACCCTCTGCACCATCTTGCTGTCCCCTTCTCCCTTTAAAAATATTTTTGTATGTATGTGCACATGGGCGTCCGTGTGTGTGTGTGTGTGTGTGTGTGTGTGTGTGTGTGTGTGTATTGGCCTTGCCCCTGCCTGATAAAATCTGGTTGCTGTGAAGCATCCATTTACCTAGAGATTTCTGAGGCTTCCTTGGGGCTAGGATTATTTATCAACTCCTTGGTAACTACCCCCTCCCCAGCCAAACAACTTTTATTGTTTGGGAGTTTAGCTGTGCCTGCTTGCAAAGATGATCCAGTCCAGCTCAGTGATAGAGCACTGGTCCAAGATGCACAGGTTCTGGGTTCCAGCCCCAGCATGCAAAACACCCTAAACAAAACAAAAGAAAGCCCCAAGAGAGACACCATTGGTACATGTGTACCAAGAGAGATCATATAAGACGTTGAGAGATGGTGACCACTTAACAAACCCAAGAGAAACTGGGCCTCCTGACACCTTGAGTTTGAACTTCTGGCCTCCAAAATATACATATGGAATAGTTGTGTTCAATACCTGGAATCCACATAGTGGAAGGAGAGAATCAACTCTTGAGACATGTGCTCAGCAAGCCTTTGAGGGCATTTTCTTGATTAATGATTAGTGTGGGAGGGCCCAGGACACTGGGGGCAGTACTGTCCCAGGACAGGTGTTCCTGGGTTGCATAAGAAAGGTAGCTGAGCAAGCCAGAGAGAGCAAGTAATTAGTAATTAGTCTTCCTCCATGGTTTTGGCTTCAGGTCCTGCCTCCAAGTTCCCAACCTGCTTGAATTCTGTCCTGCCATGACTTCCCTCAAATGATGGACTGTAATCAGATCCTGTAAGTCCAATAACCCCTTTACTTTACAAATTGTTTTTTGGCCCTGATCTTTATCATAGTGATAGAAAATGAACTGGGACACTCCCCCAAATAAATAGCTAAAATAAAATAAAACATTTTAAAGATATAGGCTGGGCGGTGGTGGCACATGCCTTTAATCCCAGCACTCAGGAGGCAGAGGCAGACAGATCTCTGTGAATTTGAGGTCAGCCTGGTCTACAGAGTGAGTTCTAGGATAGGCTCCAAAGCTACACAAAGAAACCCTGTCTTGAAAAAACAAAAACAAAACAAACCAACAAAAAAAGATAAGAAATCTCCATTCAAGAGATTTGGATGTCCACAGACAAGAGTTTTGGATCCAGAAAGTTTCAGCAATTTCTGTGAGTTTCAGACTTTTATTTGTAAAAAGGAGATCACAAAATCCACCTCAGAGGGTTGGAAACTGAAATGAAATGTGTAAACACACGAAGCACACTACTTAGTAAACATTACCTGGTGTCACTATTGGGAAAAGCCACACAGGGCTAGGCTGTGTGTCACTGCTATTGAGGAGCAAGTTAATTCCAGGAGCACAAGTGCCTGCACCCACACTTTATCATTTGGGGAGAACTGGGCAGGGGACACACTGGTTCACACACGGGACAGTGCACTGTTTCTGGGGCAGAACTTCCATTAGATATCGGAAATTAAACTGTGATATACTGACCCAGAAGGTGTCTACACCCAGCATCATATGTCCAAATATGTCTATGAATAAAGAGAGCATGTTAGAATCACTGGAGGACTGTCCGTAGTCAGCCTTGGTCAAGAAATCAACATTTTACAGTAGGAGGGGATGTGGTGGCTTTGGAACTGTTAAACCCAAATGTGTACTTCAGGCATGGCTGGATCCAGGGGCGAAAACCTACACATAGCAACCTTCTCTTGTCTTTTGGGCTGATATGGAGGCACCCTGCCCCACCTCAGGTTCCCACCCTTTGTACACACACACCCTTTGTCCTTCCCTTTCAAGCTATCTGGACTTGAGTCTTCAACTGACTCTGAGCCAGTCAGCCAGTTACTCTGTACCTGCTCAGCTCCCTGGCACAGGAATAAGGGAGTGATAATACTCCAGAAGAATACACGGTGTGTGTGTGTGTGTGTGTGTGTGTGTGTGTGTGTGTGTGTGTGTGTGTGCATATAGAGTCAGAGGACAAGTTTTGGTAGTCACTTTTCTCCCTTCCACCATGTGGGTCCCAGAGATCAAACTCAAGTCTCAGGCTTGGCAGCAAGCACCTTTACTCACAGAGCCACTTTCCTGGCCTTGTTGTTTTGAGATAGGGTTTCATATGTAGCCTAGGCTGGCCTGAAATTCATTATGTAGCCAAGAATAACTTTGAAACTCCTGCCTCCTCCTCTGAGGGTTAGGATCATGGGTGTGGATTACCACACCTGGCTGTCACCTGAGACCATAAGGAGACTGGAATCTGTTTGGCTAAGGGGCCATGTAGTAGATTTCAAAAACGTACTGATTCTCCCCATATTCCTGAGTTCATAATACCTCATGCAGTGTGGCTATTGCAACATCTTCCTGCCTGAGCTGAAGGCCAGCCTGGGCTACCCTGTCTCAAAATATAACAAGATAAACAGTAGTTTTTCTCCATCTCCAATCTGAATTGCTCTTGGAACTGGCATTGACAATGAACATGTTAGAAGAGCTGGTGTGCCAGCTGAGGCAACCAGAGACAAGGTCTCATGTCACTCAGGCTGGCCCCAGTGACCTTGAACTCCTGATCCTCCTGCCTCCACCTCCTCAGTGCTAAGATTACAGGCATGCACCACTACACCCCATTTATGCAGTGCCAGGAATTGAACCCAGGGCTTGAAGCACACTAGACAAGCACTCTACCAACTGAGCTATAGTCCCAGCCCTGAATTTCTGTGCTTTTGCTTATTTGTTCTCTTGGACTCTTGCCTCACTTATGAAAGTGATCCCAGCTTTTGGGCAGAGGATGAGCCACTACTTGAGGCTGTCAAAGCTTCAGGTATGGAAGAGAGCCCTGCACGACTGGCAAAGCCACTGACCTAACTCACACCAATTGCAGAGGTGTGAGGGTGTCTACGGAGCCTGGCTCAGATCAGTATGGCCCACATCACCCAAACCTTGAGCACTAAGTGGTTGTCATTTTAAGCCATTTGGAGTTAAGGTCTTCCATCCCAACTACTTGGGGCCTAAGGCAGGAGGATCCCAGGTTCTAGGCCTGCTTAGATTATAAATGAAATAATTCAAGGCCAGCCTGAGTAACTTAGCAAGACTCTGTCTCAAACTTTAAAATCTGAAAGAGGGTGGGGATAGAGGTTAGTGGTAGAATCCTAGCCTAGAATCCCCCAGTAAGGGACTGGGGCTTGGGCCAACAGCAGAGTGATTGCCTAGAATCCCCCAATAAGGAACTGGGGCTTGGCCCATCAGTAGAGTGCTTGCCCAGAATCCCCCAGTGACAGTTCCATCCCCAGAATAGACATGGCAAAATAAAAGAACTGACTTCCTCAGGTTACCCTCTGACCTCCATATGCCTCTATAGTGGATGCTCCCTAACAAATAAATAATTGGATGTAAAAAAGTTCAAATAGGCTGGGTGGTGGTGGTGCACACCTTTAATCCCAGCACTCGGGAGGCAGAGCCAGGCGGATCTCTGTGAGTTCTAGGCCAGCCTGATCTACAGAGAGAGAGAGAGAGAGAGAGAGAGAGAGAGAGAGAGAGAGAGAGAGAGAGAGATATCCAGGACAAGCACCAAAACTACACAGAGAAACCCTGTCTCAGAAAAAAAAAAGTTCAAATAGAATCCCTTAGTGAGGAAAGAGCTGGGGGGCATGGCTCAGGAGCAGAGCACCTGCCCATCATGTCCAACACCTTGGAATAATGTAGAGGAAAACAAGGTTAAGGCCAGTTTGTTACACAGTACTGCTGTAGCAAATCGATAATAGATACAAGGCATGTTAAGGAGAAACCCTAGCTAGTACTTGGCTTTTCAAACTTCCATTGAGCCAAATCCCCAACCCCGCCTGTTTAGTTTTTATTTCAAGGTTAGAGTCTCAGGCATGCCTTGAATTTTCTATCCCCCTGCTTCAGTCTTCTGAATAAACTGTGACTATTACTACTTCTCTTTCTTTCAAGACTGGGTTTCTCTGTGTAGCCCTGGCTGTCCTGGAACTCACTCTGTAGACCAGGCTGGCCTCGAACTCAGAGATCCACCTGCCTCTGCCTCCTATGAGCTGGACTAAAGGTGTGTGCCACCACACCCCGCATAAACTATGAAGCCCTGGCTCCCACCCCCAGCACTGTCTAAATCAGCTGTAGTGGTGCATGCCTGTAATCCCAGCACTGAGGAGGTGGAGGCTGAGGGTCCCCCACTGAGAGGATCAGTTCAAGGCCATCTTCTACAGAGAGCCTGGTCTACATAGTATTCTGTCTCAGAGAAAAGAAAAGAAATAAAAGCTTTCAAGTCCTGTCTATTGGGTATTTGATTTTAGGGGGAGAAAAAAAATTGAGGGGCTGGAGAGATGGCTCAGCAGTTAGGAGCACCTAGCTTACACCCACCTGCTAGTCCTGATATAGGACATCTGATCCCCTCTTCTGGCCTCAGAAGACACCAAATGCACATGGACAAACCCACCCATGGATGTACATATACACATATAATTAATTGTTTTAAATCAAAGATACAAAACATATAAAACAGAAAAGAAAAAATCCATGATACAGAATGAAAGCCATTCCTATTTTTCCTGGAAAAAGTCAAGTGAAGAGCTGGGGTTCGTAATTCATGTCTTATAGTCTCAGTAGGCAGGAGGCTGAGGCAAGGGAATGCCACAAATTTGAGACTTGCCTGGGCTACAGAGACTCTGTCTCAATAAATTAATGATATAAATTAAAATAAAAGTCAAACTGGGCTTTGTGGTACATGCCTATAATCCCAGCAACTGGATTCAAAATTCAAGGCCAGCCTAGGCTACTTGAGAGACACCATCCATAAATAAATAGATAGATAGATAGATAGATAGATAGATAGACAGATAAATGGCTGACGGTTTAGCATGGTGGTAGAACCTAGCACACACAGGGCCTGGGGTTTGAATCTGAGCAATATAAAATAGATTTAATTAAAAAAACAGCCAGAAGATGGCTCTCTGGGTAAAGGCACGTGCAGCCAAGTCCGCAACTTGTCTTCTGACTTCCATGCTGTGGCACACTTGAGCAAACACGCACAAAGTAAACACATTTAGGAGAAAGAAAGACCCAAAGAGAAACAAAAGCAGGGGAGAGATGCCTACTTCATCTTACTGTGGGAATCCAGGGCCCAGAGAACGGAAAAGAAGTGATGGGAATTCTGTTGATTACCCCACCCACCGCAGGCTCCAGGCAACTCATCTCCATCCCAGAGTTACACAATGCAGCCTTGGGGATCCCTGTGTCCCAAACTGTGTCACCTGCCCCTGAACCTGCCCTACTCACACAACCTGTTACAGGGAATGCCATCACTGTCCAGCCAAGAAACTATAGTTGACCACTAAACTGGTGTCATTACCCCATCTAGCCATTTCCATGTCCTCTTTGCCCACCTTCAGGATTCCCACTTCCAACTGCTCAGCCTCTAATCTGACCACCTCTAAATAGGATCTGAACTGATATGATTGAAACCTCAATTCTCAGGGCCACCAAGATGGCTCAGTGGGTAAGGGTGCTTGCTGCCAAGCCTGATGACTTGAGTTCAATATCCAGGACCCACATGGTGAAAGGAGAGAACCAACTCATCCAAGTTGTCCTCTGTCTTCTGTGCACACCCCTCCCACCCCAACTCCACACAAAATTAAAACCTCATATCTCTCAATTTTGGCTGGGCCAGGAGGTGCAGGCCTGGCAGTTATTGTGGGGGTTAAAGTAGAAGACTTAAGAGTTCAAGGCCTACTTGGGATACAGAGTGAGGTCAAGGTCAGACTGAACAACTAGACACATCCCAAAAGTACAGAGAAGGCTGGCTGTAGCTCCGTGGTAGAGTGCTTACCTAGTATGTTCAAGGCCCTCGGTTCATTCCCTTAGTAACATGATGCCAGCACTGGGGAGGCCTAGGCAGGAGTATAGTGGTGAGTTGGAGGCCAGCCTGAGCTACAGAGTGGATTGGAAGGCCAGTCTGTTATATAGTCAATCCTTATAAGAGGGAGAAAGAAGGAGTAAGAATATGGAGTGTGGTGGCACATGCCTATAATCCCAACATGTGGGAGATGGAGGCAGGAGGATCAAGGTTATCCTTGACTACACAGTGGGTTTGAGGCCAGCCTGGGCTACACAAGAACCTTGCCTCTCAATATAAAAATAAATAAATTCATAAAAGAAAATAAAGCCTAGATTCAGAGGTCTAATAGCAGTATCCCTCCCTCCTCCAGTCCTTTTCAACACCCGGAACTGTTCTCTCTCCTGTCCCATGCTGGCCACACGCTCTGCTCTACAACCCTGTTTGGTAGCCTTCATCTTGCCTGCCCTCCAGTGGTTACGGAGGCTGTGATCTTGCAGGCTTCCTGGTCCTGGCTTAGTGGGTTCATCCCAAAGTGTCCATCTCTGGTCTGGAGCTCACTCCAGCAGACTCAGAAAGTACCTCTGTACATCCCTAGTAGTGTGCTCCCACCAAGCCACAAACAAATGCTCCTGGCCAGTGGCCACTTTGCAATCCACCCTCAGGTGGGATATCCTCTGACACACAGCAGCATTTTATTCACCATTGTGGGCATCGAGGCAGGGTGTGGCCACCGGAAGCCAGGTAGGCTGTCTGGGAGACCAAGGAGAACCGGCAGAAGAGGGCCAGGCAGAGCTCAGCAGCTGAGGTAGCTGGAGATACTGGGCTGCGGCCCTCACCGCACCCAAACCCTTCCTGCAGCCGAGGTGCATGATCAAGTACCCTGTGACATCCTTCGGCAGTTGCAACCTCACCAGCCTCCGTGCTCAAGACTGCAGAAGATGCTTGGTGGCAGCTATCACCAGGCCAGGGGTGAAACCATCCCGGAGCTGCGTGGGCCATCCCCGGCCTGCAGGTCGCTGAGCGCTCTCTGGAGATGGGGAGGAGTGAGCGGTCAGTCAGTGGTCCCGGCATCGATGACACCCTTCCTGCCTCTTCCTGGCACCCAGATAGCTAGTGCTGAGGCTGTGGCCCCACCCACACCAGAGACAGGGGATATGCCACTTACAGACACTCTTTCCCAGCGGGACTTGCGGAAGATGCTCTCCTAGCCCCACCTCCCTTGAGGAGCCCCTCCAGCCTCCGCCCTGGCTCACCTCAAATTTGCTCATGAATTCTGAAAAGATGCCAAAGAAGGCGTCTGAGGTAGTGGCCTTGGAGTCCTCTCCGAAGAAGGCCAGCGCCTTCCCTAGCTCTTCCATGGCCTCCCGCTGCAGCCCGTCCAGTGCCCGCAGAGCTGGTTGTGCCGTTTCCAGAAAGGACTGTGGGGGCCTTGGTTAAGGAAACAGCCACTGGGTGTTCTACCCTCCTTGGCTGGAATGTAAGCCCGGACAGCCCTAGCTGTTCCACTCCGTCTCTGCTTTGATGGAATCTCCCTTCCTGTAGGTAGAGAACTGTGCCCCAGCCCTCACCCACCCTGCCACAGGATCTAGGCCACCCGCGCCCATAACTTCATGCAGAATCAATTTACATCGTTTATTTTGTTTTGTTTTTACAGCCGCAGTTTTCCCTCACTCTCTCCACAAGGCGGCGCTATCGTCTTGGGAAATTCTGCTTAGCTTCTTGACCCTTTGTTCGTTTTGTTATGGTTTCTTTTGTTTTTAAACAGGATCTCATTATGTAGCTCAGGCTGACCTTGAACTCCAGATCCTTCTATTTCATCATCCTGAGTACTGGGATTCCAGGTTTGAGCCCCAGTGTGTTGGACTCACTGCCCACTTCTCAGACTGAAATTTGGTTTATGTGTTTATTTGGGACAGGATCTCTTGTAATCCAGGCTGGCTGGGAACTAGCTAAAAAGCTGAGGATAACTTTGAATTCCTAATCCTCCTGCCTCTACCTCTGAGCATATGTGTACAATACCACGGCAGGCCTTTTCTCTTTTTCTTTTTCCCGTCTTTTTTTCTTCTTTCCTTCCTTCCTCTTTTTTTTTTTCCTACTTTAAATACTTCTTTTTTTTTTTTTTTTTTTTCCTATAGCTTTTACTGATATTTAAAACAGTTCAAATGCTCAGTGGTCTTCAAAGGTAAGCTTGTTCCCTCTATGGACCTCCAAGATTTAAGACAGTATCTGGTATACTGTAAGAAGGTTCTGGGGGCCGGGTGGTGGTGGTGCATTCCTTTAATCCCAGTACGCGGGAGGCAGAGCCTGGCGGATCTCTGTGAGTTCGAGGCCAGACTGGGCTATAAACTAAGTTCTAGGAAAGGTGCCAAAGCTACACAGAGAAATCCTGTCTTGAAAAACAAAAACAAACAAACAAACAAAAAGTGGCCCTAATTGAAGCGTACAGTTCAGTGGGAGAACAATTATTTAGCATGCAGAAGGCTCTGGATTCAGTCTCCCTACTGATTCTCTCATCTTGCTTTTGGCTTGTAGGGCCTGACTAAACAAGCTTCTTCTTGTGTTTTGTGATTTCAGTCTGGTCCCACCATTCTTGAGGACAGACAGTCATCAACATATCCGTGACTTTGGTAACTATAAATAGGCCTTGTGGCAGAGACCTGTCACCCCAGTTCCTTGGGAGGATGATGCCAGAGAACTGTAAGTCCAAGGCCTGCCTGGGCTATAGAGTGCGTTTGAGGCCAGCCTAGACAACCCAGACAGACTCGGTCTCAGAAGAATAATGAAGGGTGGACTGGTTATACCGTTCAGCAGTAGCTTTTGCCTAGCTGTGTCCATTGTCTTGAGTTCAATTTCCAGCATGAAAAAAAAAAGCAGATAAATAGTAAAAAAGAATGATGTAGATGTAGCTCAGGGGTAGATCACTTGTCTAAAATCCCCCAGTAAGGGGCTGAGGGTGTAGCTCAGGGGTAGAGCACCTGCCTAGAACCCCCAGTGAGGGGCTGGGGTGTGGCTCAGTGGCAGAGCCTCTGCTTAGAATTCTCCAGTGAGGGGCTGGCAGTGTAGTTCAGTAGCAGTGTCTGCCTACAATTACCTAATGAGAAGCTGGAGTGTAGCTCAGTGGTAGAGCTCTTGCCTAGAATCCCACAGGGAGGGGCTGAGGACAAGGCTTGGCAGTAGCATACTTGTTGGGAATTCTCCAGTGATGGTTCAGCAGTAGAACATATGCCTGTATACTTGAGGCCCTGGGTTCAATCCCCAGTCTCTCTCTCTCTCTCTCTGTCTCTCTCTGTCTCTGTCACGAACACACACACACACACACACACACACACACACACACACACACACGAACTCCATCTATAATTTACTCAGCTTTGGCATAAGCATGTGGATGCTACATAACCCAGGATGGAACCTCTCCCAGAATCCCTGGGCATACAACAGCTTCTACCTGGAATTTCTTCAAGGGTCTCCACTGACCACTAAAGCCACAGTCAGCATTACTCAACCATCCCAGCATCCAGTCTGGCCCTTAGAACAGGCTGATTAGAGGATACAGCCATGACCACAGCAAACCTGTCCTCACTGGAGGGGGACATGCTCTGGCAGGCCACCTGAATCTCACTGACCGTGCCATGGAGGTCAGCCAGGTCACCAGTCAGGGCTCGTTGGTTCACTGCATGTAAGGAAAGGAGCAGTCTTACGGGGCTTCATTCCCAACTCAGAGAAGCATGCATCTACCTCCCTCAGCCATGAACCCAGCCTACCTTTAGCAGCCAGGGGCACAGTGGGCAGGTCCTGGGCAAAGCCTAGGAGCTCAGGGAAGTGCTGGCTTAGTGATTTGGCAAGGATGTGAAGAAAGGTGGATTTCCCATCCACTGTCTTGGTGGAGTTTAGCTGCAAGGGATGCCACACATATTCTCCTCAAAGTCCTGCCCACCAGGCTTCTGGTTACATGACACCAGGTTTTTCCTGTGTTTCTAGAATTTTTAGTTTTTGATACTCTTTCCTACTCCCCTCCCAAGTCTACTTTTCTAATCCTGGAGCTGAGCTGGAGAAGTCACCTTCCATACCCCTGCCCTTTGAGTCACATCTGGGCCTATGTGCAGCCAGTTCCTCTCTCCTACTC
Source organism: Onychomys torridus (assembly GCF_903995425.1). Taxonomy (NCBI): domain Eukaryota; kingdom Metazoa; phylum Chordata; class Mammalia; order Rodentia; family Cricetidae; genus Onychomys; species Onychomys torridus. The sequence continues at coordinate 8,008,094 of NC_050464.1, forward strand.
AGGGGAAGAACTTTGTGGGCATAATGTTTTCTTCTCCCCATGTAGAACATTATTTGTTGTATGAACCAAGCTCTTATTTAGCCCATGCTAGGCTCGAACTCGTGATCCTTGAGCCTCGACCTTCTAAATGCTGAGATTATAGGTGTATGCCACCACATTTGGCTCCCCTGCCACAACTGGACATAGGCTTGACCTTCCGAGTCTAGTAGCTGGAGCAAGTTGACTGCTGACCCTCACCTCTGTCAGGAAGTTGATCTTGAAACCAGTGGTCTTGTTGGTCTTGGGCTGTCCATCGTTGAGATAGTTACCCATAGCCAACACAAACTGTGGGAAGAAAAGCAGCACTGATGGGGTCCATATGCTCAACCCACCCCTACCCACATGTGTAGTTTTTGGTTTCTAGGCTGGAAGCCCCAGGAGACAATGGATCAGATTAAACACGCAGGGATTAGAAGCAGCCTGACCTCCAGGATCTTGGCAAGTTTCCGGCTGTTTTTGAGCTCCAGGGATGCTTGTCGTAGGCACTCGAGGCTGCCTCGAATTTCCTCTGTCTTCTCCTGTAAGGTGGCCTGGAAATGTAGACTGCGCAGGCGGGTCTTGTAATCGGGAACCGACAGCATCTACAGGAAAGTCAAGGGGCCGGGATTCATCCATCCCCAGCCAATACCTACTGCCCAGCCTGGGGAGGAATCTTCTGACTACTGAGCTGGGTATTCCTTAGGAAAAATTAGCACGACCCCTAGGGGACGTTCTCATCTCATCTGCCTTGACCTCCAGTGGGAACGGGCCATCAAAAGTTAAATGGGGGGCTGGAGAGATGGCTCAGAAGTAAAGAGCACTGACAGCTCTTCCAGAGGTCCTAAGTTCAATTCCCAGCAACCACATGGTGGCTCACAACCATCTGTAATGAGATCTGGTGCCCTCTTCTGGCCTGCAGCCATACATGCTGTATACATAATAAATAGATAAATAAATAAATAAATAAATAAATAAATAAATAAATAAATAAATCTTAAAAAAAAAAGTTAAATTGGAACTCGGAGGCCAGGGGCAGTCCTCAAGGGACCTGGGACAGAAGTCAATTCCTGACTGCGGAGGGAGCCCAGGCGAAGGCGCCTTAGCCATGTCTTAGCACCTGCAGGACAAACTGGTCAGGCTCACTAAGGCGGCCCGGAGCCTCGCGGAAAGCCTGGTAGCGCTGCTCCTCTTCGGCATCTGGAGCGAAGAGCAGCAGCTGTGCCAGATGCGCAGGCTCCAGGCGCCGGGGCTCCATGCTCATGAGTACTTGCCGCAGCTCACTAGGGGTCAGCTTCAGGTGCGCTAGGAGGATGGCTGCGGGTAGGGCACCAGGGTAAGCGAAGAGGGAGGGACCCAGTGAAGGGGTGGAGGCTCAGGGAAAAGTTGGGGGCATGACTGATGGGGCGCGGCTACTGGGAGGAGCGTAGTGGGGATACGGGAGGAGGGGCCTGAGGGAAGAGCCCAGGAGAGAAGGGCGTGGGTTGGGCGCAGCCAGAGACTAGGGGTCTTGTAGACTGAAAAGGAGCGGGATCCCCCAAAACGTACACCAGGAAGATGGGTGAGACCTGTGGGTGGGGCGGGGAACTAGGGAGGAATGAAGTAGATAATATGATTGTGAGCGTAGCCAATAGAGGGTTTCTAGGTGTGCACCCGAATCTAGATGGGGGATCCTCATATCCTGACAGGACCCAACCCCTACATCGGAATTTCGATCACCCCACCCTTTTGCGTGTCTCAGCTTTTGTAGCTCAGAGGATGGGCCCCTAAGGCTTCTCACAGGTATTATAGGCCTTCTTGTGGGACAAGATCTCCACCACTTCCTTCTTCCTGAAGGGCTCGGGGCCGGGCACTGGCTCTAGAAGGGAAACTGAACAGTTTAATGGGGAACGGGAGTCCAGACTAGGGCTGCTGTGGCAGGGCCAAGGGACAGATGTGGCCACAACCAGTAGCCAGGTACCCTCTTCCCGGCATGCATCACCTTAACTACATCAGCTTCAGGCATCCAAACTCCCTTCATTTCTCAGCCTTTCAGTCCTGGACCCCCAGATCTTGCCTAAGGCATTTAGCACGTGGCTTGTCTGACCCCACACTACAATCTCCTCATATGCCCTTTTCCCTGCACCCTTCAGACTGAACAATAAAAACTAACCACTTTCCAAGTTTGTGCTGGGTGCAAGAACTGACTGCGGATATTTGGAGTCACATTCAATTGCTACAAGGAGATACCCAGAAAGGACTAGGGGAAGAGGGAGACTGAAAAGGATATTCACAGATACCTTCTGCTCTCCCATCCTGGTTTTGTGACTTTGTGCAAACTACTTAGTCTCTCTGGGCTTCTTCATTAAGAAGTAAGTGAACGTGGTTACAGGATCTAACTTACAGGGTTGTCAAGGGATTCAAGCATGCAGAAGGGCTTGAAAATTTGAAGACACAATAGCAATAAGTGCATGCTCTGGGTCTGGGAGCTAGAGAATGACCAGAAAGCAGCAGGCAGTGTGGCTTGCTGACATGGCCCAGGGCCATCAGGCCACTCACTCGAAGGTTTCTGGGTGCCGAAGTGGAGCTCCAGGTCCAGATATTTCACCATGTCACTCAGCTTATCATAGTCAGAGTCCTCCCCAAGCTGCAAGAGATCATGGGAAGTCAGAGCAGGAAGAGCCCAGGCAGCTAGCCTGCCTTTGTCCTCTGAAATTCATCCTGGGGTCTCTCAAAGAGGGCCCAGAAGTCCAAGGGAAAGACAAGAGCAAGAGGAGGCTGCAAGAAACATTAAACAAAAGCTGGATGTGGTGGTGCACACCTTTAATCCTAGTACCCAGGAGGCCAATGAGTTTCAGGCCAGCCTGGTCTACACAGTGATACCTTGCCTCAAATATAATAAACAAACAAACAAACAAACAAACAAAGATGGAAAAAAGAAAGAAAGAAAGAAAGAAAGAAAGAAAGAAAGAAAGAAAGAAAGAAATTAGGCGTGTGGTAGTGGTGCACACCTTTAATCCCAGCACTTGGGAGGTAGAGGCAGGTGGATCTCTGTGAATTTGAGGCTAGCCTAGTCTACAAATTGAGGCAAGGCTACACAGAGGGACCCTGTTTTGAACCACTCCCCCGCCTAAAAAAAAGAAAGAAAGAAATGCTATAAACAGGGCCTGGAGAGATGGCACAGCAGCTAAGAATACTTGCCGCTCTTGCAGAGGGCCTGAGTTTGTTTCCCAAAACCCACATCAGACAGCTCATATTACTGGTTAACTCCAGCTCCAGGGTACCTGATGCCCTCTTCTGGCCTCTGACGGCACCTGCACTCAGGTGCACGTATCCACATGCACACACATAATTAAAACAAAGAAAGAAAGAAATGTTGTGTAATCCAAGTTATAGTATAAGAGACTGACTTCCCTCTGACCAATAAGGCAGCCATCCTTAGTACTCTATCCATGAAGAAGTGGGCTGGAGCAGGAGAGGTGAAGCTGCTGACAACCAAGAGGGCTAAAGACATCTGAGGGGTTTGTCCTGTTTTAAAGTCTCCTTTAGTGTGTGTCTAGACTATGTGCACATACATACCTATGTGTATGCATGTGTGTGGAGGCCAGTGGTAGACTTCCCGTATCTTTATTTTGCTTCACCTTTTTTTTCCTTTTTGGTTTTTTGAAACAGGGTTTCTCTCTGTAGCCCTGGCTGTCCTGGAACTCGCTCTGTAGACCAGGCTGGCTTCAAATTCACAGAGATCTGCCTGACTCTGCCTCACAAGTGCTGTGATCAAAGGCATGTGCCACCACTTCCTGGCTTTGTTTTTTTTAAACTTGAGTACTGGGGATTTGAACTCAGGCTTCATGCTTGAACAGTAAGTACTCTTATCTACTAAGCTATATCTTTAGCTCCATCTACCCTATCTTTTTAGATCATCTCATCACTAAACTTTGAGCTCTACTGATTGGCTAAATTAGTTGGCCAATGAGCTCCAGGGATCTGTTGGTCTCCACCCTCCTCAGCCCTGAAGATACAGATGTACACCACCGTGTCTAGATTTTCACAGGGGTGCTGGGGTTCTGAACTCAGGTCCTGATGCTTGCATGGCAGCAGCTATCCACTGAGCCCTCTTCCAGCTCTCCCCTACCCTCCTTTTGAGATAAAGACTTGCTATGTGGCCCAGACAGTCCTCAAACTCATCATCTTCCTTCCACAGCCTGCTGAGTGCTGGGGTGACTGGTAGGTACCATCACACCCTGCTTGAGGTTTTCCTTTGCAGGGAATAGGTTCATCCCACAGCTGCCTTAGGCAGGATGAGCTAGTGCTAGGACAGCTGAAGCTGTGATAGGCCAGAGGCTGGAAGCTGGACCAGAGGGCTGAGACAGTTTATACAGGAGGTGACCCCCTGCAACAGCCATAAGGAGCTTGGATGGGGTGAGGATGAGAGTTGGGGGAAAGATCCCAAAGGAAGAGAGACAAGTAGAGAAATAGTCTCAGAATGAGGCTGCTGGACAAGAATGCCTGGCAGGGTGGGTGGCAAGGCGTGTTCAGCCTCGGGGGCCAGGAGAGTGACACTAGGGAGGAAATTTGTGGCCTCATCTTAGGTTTGCAGAAATGTGGTCTCCAGGAACCCAAGATGAGAAACTTGCAGGCCAGGCTGCCCTCAAACTCACTATGTAGACAAGGATGACCTTGAAATGATTCTCCTGCCTCCATCCTCCCAAGTGTTGGGATTACAGGCATGCAGTAATGATACCTGATTCATGTGCTTGGAGTCTCGCTTCAGCCTCTAACGTGCTGGAATTGCAGGCATGAGCCACTGCACCCAGCTTCCCCTGGCCATATTTAAAAGAGCAGTTGAGCTGGGTGTACTGGCTCATGCCTATAATCCCAGCACGTTGAGGCAGGAGGATCGCCATGAGTAAAAAACTAGAATCAGGAGTGATGGATTTTGCTGGAGGGTAGGGTGGTATTTTCAGAACTCCCTACTGAGCTTTTGGCCTGAGAACACATTTGTCTTTGGGAAGGCTGTTACTTCTCTGCTCAGGGTAAAAAGGATCAAAGAATATTCTAGTTGATATTAGAAGATGGCTCAGGTGCTTTCATGAGTTTGGTGTTAAAGCCCTGGGGTTTATGTGATGGAAAGAGAGAAATGACTCCTACATGTTGTCCTCTGACCTCCACACCCATTCCCCCTCACCCCCACAATATAATTTAATAAATGTAGCTTTAAAGAAAGCTAAAGAAGATGAGGAGTGGAAGGTGGCAGTGGGCTGGAAGATGGCTCTTGCCTTCAGTGTTACTATCCAGACCACTCACCCAGTTGAGAGAGCCACTGGCCCTAGGTCACCTACCTGACCCCAGATAGTGCCTTCTGAGTTCTCCACCTGTTCCCAGCGCAAGCGCTTGACACTCATGTGGCTGGTCTCACTTCGGCGGTGGCCAACGCCCCGGGATATCGTGGGGGGTGCGCAGGGCACGGGTGGGGGTAGGGGTGGTGGAGGTGGGGGTGGGACTGGGTGGCTGAGCTGGGTGAGGGGTTTGGTTAAAGACTGAGGAGGTCCTCGGGGACCATCAGAGGTGCGGGAGCTGGGTTTAGGGTCATGGAAAGGCAGGGGTGGTGGCGGTGGTGGACTGAGTGGGGGCGGGGGGATGTGGTCGGACATGGAGGAGTAGGTCAGAGAACTACCCTCCTCGCTGCTGCTGACGCAGTCGCTAGCGCTGCTTCTCTCATTGGTCACAAAGCTGCCCTGGTCATCATGGAAGCTCATCTGTCCAGGGGAGAACAAGGTGAATGGGAAGTCAGGCTGGAGCCCTGCAGACTGGGGCGGTTGTTTGTGAGTAAAACAGGCAAGTAGGTGGAGAGCAAGAGAAGCTAGGGACCAGGATAGGCAGTCTGCTGCTTTGGCCTGAAGTTGTGAATAGGATAGCCTGAGAGTGCATGGAGGACAGATTGAAACAAATAATGGGCTAGCCTGAGACACAGTAAGTCTATGGAGGTAGTTTTAGGGAAAAGATGGAATAGTCCAGGGAAAGGTGAATTTGGTCTGAGGCTGTAGGCTGGGCATCCTAGGATGAGGAATGGAGTAACCTGAGATGAAAATATGTATGATAGCCTCGGACAAGGGTGAGATAAGTATGGACAAGGATAACTTGGAATGGCTCCAGACAGGAAATGGGTAGCCTAGACTAGACAGACTGAGGTGGGGTGATTCAGTCTGAGTCAGTCTGCCATGAAACAGGCCTCCTGCAGACTCTGGGAGACACTATGCCCTCTATAGACCTCCACGCTTCAACTCTCCACATCCATTCACATGCCCACCTCTTCATAGTCATTCTCAGGTGTCAGGAAGTCATCCACAATGGTGACCCGAGGACCCAGCTGCTCGCTCAGCACATCCAGGAAGCGATCAGTGTCTCGGTTCCGCAGGGGGCGTGAGAAGGCAAAGAGCTTCCTGCGACTGGGTGGCCGGATGGGGTCTGGGCTTGGGGGGCTGTCAGGGTGGATGGATCCAAGGCCTGGCTGTGGGGAGGGTGCCCTGCTGCTGTCCAAGCTGGCGTAGGGGTGGGACTCTGAGCTGCTGGGGGAGGCCAGACCCCCAGAGCACAGCGGATCATAGCAGGGGGATGACAAGAGCCGCTCGCTGGGCCACGAGACTCCAGACAGGGTCCTGGGCCCTGGATTGGTGGTGGAAGGAGAGGAAGTCCATCAGCCAGTACCCAGCATGGGGTAGAGGTGTGAGTCAGCTATCTGTCCTAAGACATGCTTTCTGTCTCTGGGCTAATGCCTCCCAGGCTCTTCCCTGAGACCACAGCACATGGAGCAGAGAATATCTCTTGGCTTCAGTTCATGCCATATCACAGCTCACCTGGGAACATACCCCAAAGGTCTCACCAAGATCCATGATGGACCTTTCCACAAGCCTCAGATAAGAATCAAGAATCACCCCTGCCCAGCAAGCCTCAGATACACAAGAGGATCATAGGGGGTGGAAGGATCTGCCTCCCTCTTCTTTAGTAGTAGAAACCAAGGCTGTGGTCTTGCACATGCCTGGCAAGTACCTGTCAGCTAGTTATATCTCCAGACCCCTTTTCTCCACTTAAAAAGTTTATTTTTTTTAAAGGGTCTCACGTGGCTCAGGCTGGCCTTGAACTCCCTTTATAGGTTAAAGATGACTTTGAACATCTTCCTGCTTCCATCTCCTGAGTGCTCCATCACAGGTGTGCTCCCCCACACCCACTCTTTTGTGGTGCTGAGAATGGACCTCAGGACCTCATGCACGCCAAGCAAACACTCTGCCAACTGTACTCTGAGCCCCACTTTCTTAAAGTTTTGAGGCAGGGTCTTGATAAGTTGCCCAGGCTAGCCCTGAACTCATTCTGTAGCCCAGACAGGCCTTGAACTATGATCTGCCTGCCTCAGCTTCCTGAGTAGCCAAGATGACAGGATTGTGTTAAGGGCACAGCTGGTCTTGCTTAGGCTGCAGAGAAACTGTCTTCACAGCTCTGTCGTTCCCGCAGCAATGCATGCACTTTATAGTGTATCCGATAGCCACATGCTAACTTGAGGACTTGTTTGGGAGAACACTCTGCTTTTCCAGATTGCCAGTTGGGGTGAAAACTACAAAGGACAAATGACAGGGCTGGGATGAGCCAACCTCGATGACCCATTGCACATGGACAGAGCTTCTCTGTGCTTCCCTATGTACGACCCAGCTGCACACACCTTCTAGCTAGAAGGACAGAAGCCAGTACCCCTTCAGGACCAGAGGTTGGCTGAGGCCATACCTGCTGTGCCTACCAAGCTGGGGACTGGCGGAGAGGCCCTGGATTTGGACACAGTCCCTATCTTCCCTTTGAAGCTGCTGTTCAGTCGTGACTCAAGCTCTGCGTAGACAGCTGACATCTAGTGGACAATGGAGATGAGTCAGACCTTCTCTTACTGTTCCCTGTGATCTAAACAGGACCCCAGAGACCACGCATGGACAGTTTGCCCCAGTCTGAAATAGCTGCTGGGAAGCTTTAGTCAGGGTTCTCCACACACTGGCCACCCAGTCCCATGATCATTGACTACATCTGGAAGGCAGAAAGCCCTCACCATTTTGGGGTTGGGGGTCTCTGGGAGGGATGTGCCATCACCAGCCTGACGCTCGCCTGGGATCAGAGGTAGAGGCATCTCAGGGCAATCACCAGGACCTACCAGGAAGGTGCCATGGAAACCTTGTTATCCTTTCTGAGCTTTATGGCTCAGTCCAGACCTGTACAATCAGCACTCAGCCTCGCTGTCTCCCAGGTTCCTGATTCCTCATTGTGATGCTTAATCTTGGTTGTCAGTTTATTTGGATCTGGAGTCAGCAGAGTCACACTTTGAGGTGGGTCTGTGAAGATACTGCCTGGAAGGATTCCCTAAGAAGGGAAGACTCTCCCGGAGTGGGCAGGACCTTCCTGCAGCAGTGCAGATAGAAAGATCTGATGGGAAAGTAGGGCTTTGCCTGGTAGCCTTCCCTCCTTGCGGGTGAGTGAATCTGTTCTGCTGCTGCTGCTGTTGCCATCAGAACCCACGTTCTTCAGGCTCCCAGCGTAGACTGGATCAGTAGCTCTTTGGAATCCTCCAGGCCTTCAGTGATAAACTGGGACCTAGGACTACCAATGCCTCCAGCTCATGGATTGAGCAGCTACTGGATGTCCAGCATCTCCAGCATGCAGAGGGCCATTGCTGGACCACTCAGCTGTTATCATGGAAGCCAGTCTAATAAATCCTCTTTGTGATTCACATTCATTCTGTGGGTTCTGTCACTCTAGGGAACACTGCCTAACACACTCATCATTTCACAGACACTGATTTATAGGAGAAGAAAGCAGTGCCAGCTGTCTACATGGGGTCTTACCACAGCTAAGGCTGGCCTCCAGGCCCTGGTAGCGCAGGCTGCGACGGCACATGGAAGAAGCTCTCTGGGAACTCCGTGGTTGTGGCTCTGGTGTGGGCTCTGGTGTGGACTCTGGCTCCAGGTCCAGTGAGGATTCAGGTTCTGTGGTGGGACAGACAGAGTTTGGCATTCGGCCTTTGTCCTGTCAGCCTCCACAAGCAAGGGAGGTGAGGGAAGAAGTCACCACCACTGACTTGTAGCCTCTGGGCCCTGGGGCCTTCCTGCCTTGTCCCCAGGATTCTGCCACAGTTTTCCTAGGTACTGCTGAAGATGAAACCCAGTACCTTGTGCATGCTAGGCAAGAGCTCTACCACTGAGCCACACCCCAGCCCCTCAATGGGGGATTCTAGGTGCTCTACTACTGAGATGCATCTATCCAGCTCTTTAGAGTAATGCGCAAGCAGAAGTCCTGAGACCCAGGCACCCAAAGCAAGAAAAGCAGCTGAAAGATGGAAACCATAGTGAGGCTGATGCTGCTCCCAACAGGGCTCTTCTTTTATTTATTTATTTATTTGTTTGTTTATTTATTTATTTATTTATTTATTCATTCATTCATTCATTCATTCATTTATTTTTGAGACAAGGTTTCTCTGTGTAGTTTTGGTACCTGTCCTGGATATCACTCTGTAAACCAGGCGGGCCTCAAACTCACAGAGATCCGCCTGGCTCTGCCTCCCAAGTTCTAGGATTAAAGGCGTGTGCCACTACCACCTGACTCCAACAGGGCTCTTCTTAGGATATCATGCCATGGGTCCCAACACCCTATGCTTATTCCAGGCTGCTCACTGACACCCCATAGAACTTGTTAGAGCAATTGAAAATGTTCTGGGCACATGCTGCCCTTCCAGGGATCTCGAGCTTCATGCTAAAATCCCTTAGCCTTCCTCAATCCTCTAGGCTGTAGGGAGTAGGTGCCTTGAAGGGTCAGCATCAGCAAACCACAGGGACTGGGACTGCAGAGTACCTGCAGCAGGTAAAGTACAGGACACTATGCTCACCCACTACTTTTATGGCTTTGGGGATTTGAACTTGGATCGGTTCTGACACTTGTACAGCAAGTGCTTAAATCACTAACTCTTCTCTGCAGCCCCAAGTGCAGGGGTTTTAAGGCAAATGGGGGGATACTCTAATACTGTAGGTAGCTGTGGAACAGTGAGGTCGCACATGGCCCTGCAGATCCCTGCATGTGTGCTTGTACACTGGAGCCAAGGTAATCTGACCATGGAGCCATGAAACAGGTTACATATACTGATGAATTTGTAAACAGTGAAGAGGACACATGAATTAAACATTGTTTGCATGTGTATATGTGTGAATTCATATTTGCATGTGTGTGTGTGTGCCTTCCTGTATGTGTATGTGTATACATGTGGAGGCCAGAGGTGGATCTTCTATCACTTTCCACTTTAAATGTTGAGGCAGGGCCCCTCCCTTGAACCTGGACTTTGTCATCCATTTTGCTAATCTAGCTAGTCAGTTTGCTTCAGGGATCCCCTGCCACCCACCTGCCAAGTGCTAGTATTGAAGTGGTCTGCCTTACCCACCTGCATTTATATGGGTGCTAGGAATCTGAACTCTAGTCCTCTTGCTTGCCCAATAAATGCTTTATCTACTGAGCCATCCCCAGCCTCTTGTTTTGACTCTGAGACAAGGTCTCTCTATGGTTTGAATGAAAATGGCCCCACAGGCTCAGAGGCACTATTAGGAAGGAGGTGTGACTTTGTTTGAAGAAATGTGTCACTGGGGGGTGGGCTTTGAGGTTTTAAATGCTCAAGCCAGGCCCAGTGTTACTCTCTCTTCCTGCTGCTTATAGATCCAGATGTGGAACTTGCAGCTATCTCTCCAGCACCATGTCTACCTGCTTGCCACCATGCTTCCTGTCATGATGATAATGGGCTAAACATCTGGACTGTAAGCCAGCCCCCAATTAAATACTTTCCTTTGTAAAAGTTGTGTGGTCATGGTGTCTCTTCACAGAAATAGAAACCCTAACTAAGACAGCTACATAGTGAGTCTCAGGCTGGCTCCAAACTTAGGATCTTCCTGCCTCTGCCTCCCCAAGTGCTGAAGTTACAGGTCTGAACCATCATGCTTGGCTGTGGATTCACACAAGGACAGGGCTATAGCTCAGTGGGAGAGCACTTGCTTAGCATGAGCAAGGCCCTGGGTTCCATCCCCATTGATGTAAAAAGAAAACCTGGCTGAGGTATTACGTACCCAAAATCCCATCACAAGGGAGATGGAGGCAGGAGGATCAGGAGTTCAAGGCCAGCCTGGGCTACACATGAGTTTGAGATCAGCCTGACTGCATGAGACCCAGTTTGAGAGAGGAGAGAGGAGAAAGAGAGGAAGAGGAGGAGGAAAAGGAAAAGATGAAGAGCCGAGCAGTTTCCAGTTATGTTGTGTTTGCCACATGAAAGATGAACTGGGCAGGCACAAACCTCCCAGCCAAGCCTCAGTGTTGAGTGTGTATCTGCCAGACACTGGGCATATGGGCATACACATGTAGGGGAGGGGCCTAGAGTGGCTGCCAGAGCTATGGGAGGTGAGGACAGGTATCTACTTGTTCAGCTGGCTGGCAGGGCAGCAGCCCCCAGGGACTGCTTACCTGTCATGGCTGTGTAGCCCAGGAAGCACGCGATCTTCTCTTGACACAGCTCCTGTTCTTCATAGGTCAACAGCTGGTAGAGGAACTGCCAGAGCACCTGCTTAGCAGGTGTGTCCAGAACAGGGTACACGTCGACAATGAGGGTGTCAATATTCCTGCAGGGGAAGGTGCAGAGGCAGGAAGCTCATCACTCAGGGGTGTGGACCAGGTGATGGTTCCAGGCAGTGGAATTCAGCTCATGCTTGACCCCCACCTTTGAAAGATAGAGCAGAGAAAGCAGGAAAGCAGTCTCCAGAGACAGTCTGCTCTAATTCAAATGCCAGTTTGGGCTAGGGATGTTAGCTTATTGGCAGAGCACTTACCTAGTATAGTGCCCAAGGTTCTGGGTTTGATTCCCAGCACCTTCCTAGCACCACAAAAAAAAAAAAAAAAAAAAAAAAAAAAAAAAAAAAAAGAGTAATAGTCAAATCCCAGTTTTGCCATTTACCAACTAACTGACCTTTCTCAAGCAACTTAACTTTTTTTTTCTTTTGCAAAGTTGGAGATAAAAATAACATCTACTGCCGGGCGGTGGTGGTGCATAACTTTAATTCCAGCACAAGGGAGGCAGAGCCAGGCAGATCTCTGTGAATTCGAGGCCAGCCTGGTCTATAGAGCGAGATCCAGGAAAGGCACAAAGCTACACAGGGAAAAACCTTGTCTCAAAAAACAAACAAACAAACAAACAAAATCTACTGAGCTGAGGAGATGGCTTAGCAGGTAAAGATGTTTGCTGTCAAACACTCTAACTCCTATGGCCACTGTGGCATGCATGACTCCCACATTCAATAAATAAATAAATAAATAAATAAATAAATAAATGTTTTTTAAAGAAAGATTGGGGGGGAAGATGAAGGAGCATGTCACAGAAAGTTGTTGGTATTCATTTTACATGTAATAAAGTTCCAAAATTCACAATGGTAATGGTTACATATATTTGCAAGTATACCAAAACCCCCAAACCTCTGAATTGTACAATTCAGTGAATGAACTGTGGCCAGAGAGATAGACAGGAGCATTTGTGCTTCAGGGCAGTGGTGGCATTCACCTTTAATCCCAGCATTCAGGAGGCAGAGGTGGGCAGATCTCTCTGAGTTCAAGGCCAGTCTGGTCTATAGAGGGAGGGCTGTCTAGAAACCCTGTCTCCAAAACCCCAAAGGAAAAAAAAAAAGCATTTGTGCTACTCATGAAGAGGACCCAGGTTCAGTTTCTAGGACCTAGTTGTCAGCTCACAAACACCTGTAACTCCAGAACCCTCTTCTGGCCTGCATGGACACTGCACACATTAAAAAATTAAATTTAATTAAATTTATTTTAAAATTTAAATAAATGACTGAATATATTGTGCAATATGATTCACATGCTATATAATTCAGTCAGGATGTGGAGACAGGCTGATCTCTGTGAGTTCCAGCCCAGCCAGTTGCTACATAGCAAGACCAGGTCTCAAAAGTAAATAAAGGAATAAATTTAAAAGTTGGGGTTTATTCTAGGGCACCTCAGCTATTGCCCTCTTAGAGCCTCCTCAAGAAGGGGGAGGAGGCTCAGGCAGAGGACCAGGATTGCCAGGTTTAGGTGGGACTTGGGTAGGGCCCAAACAGTTTAGGTCCCTACCACCTCTATGCCCAGGGCACCTGTGCTGGAAGAAGCTCTCAAGAGCCCGGCAGATTCCATAGCGCTCAGGAGGAGTGAGGAGGTGGTCCAGCTGCTGGCTGAAGGTCCTCCCCTGGACTCGGATACTGGAAGGCAGGATGTCTGCCACCCACTGCAGTGAGGTGAGAGCCGATGACCGAGTCGGGGAATCCATAGAATCTGAATCTGCGGGGGATCACAGGCATGGGGAGGTAAGGGTGACCCAGAGTTTCCAGGTTAGGTGCAGTTTCCCAGGCAGCTGGGGTCAGCAGCTTTCTGAGCTGGGCCGTGTAATACATTAGAAAGGGCCTTTGTAGAGAGCATGGAACAGTATTGAACCCTGAGTATTAGGCTCTATATCACCCCCTGGCGGCGTTCCTGGGAAGCGACCAAAACAGTCCTGAGAAATCTATGGCTTGATATTCTCACCGCTGGCGAAAGGGACAGGTCCTTCCTCTACCACCAGCGTGGGCATTGCGCCACTGCCTTGCAACATGGACACCACCTTGTCGTGGGAGCAGTTCCTGCAAAGGAGATGGCCCAGGAGGGCCTGACGAGTGAGCTCTGTCCATGAGGTCACCCAGCAAATCCACTGTTCATTCAGGACTAGCCAGGACCCTAACTTTCATGTAAGTTAAGATCTTGTGCAGCAGAAGCCCCAGGCATTGGACAGCTTGGCCTGCAGATGTCCTGGGCTTGGCATTCCTGGGCATAGAAGGAGCTATTTCCATGTCAATCCATGCAGGACTCCCCTCCAGAGCAAGAAACAATCAGTCTTTTTCCAGTCTATGTCCCCCAACATGTAGCTGTAACATTTTTGGTTGGAAGGGTGGACTAGAGGCTCTGGCAAAGTGGAAGGATGGGTTCCAGTGGAATCCCCACTACTGGGTGAGCATGGTGGTACACAACTGTGATTTCAGCACTTGGGGAGCTAAGGCAGGAGGATTTGAAGATTTTGCAGAATTTAAAGCAAGTCCAAGATGCCAAGGACAACTAAACAAGACCTTGTCTCAAAACAAAAAATTAAAAAAGGGCTGGCATGGTAGCTCATGCCTGAAATCTAGCACTCATTGGAGGCAGGTGGATTTTCATGAATTCAAGCAAGTCTGGGCTACATAATGAGTTCCAAGTTAGCCTGGGATACAGAATGAGCACTGTCTAAAAAAAAAACTTAAATAAAGGGCAGAGGATGTAGCTCTGGGATAGTGTTTGCCTAACCAAGGGGTTTGTGTTCGATTCCCCACACAGGAAAACAATAGTCTTCCATGGAAGATGGATAGGCACAGGAGATATAGGCCATAGGACATATGTCAGAAGGGGATCAGGGCCACTGTTTGTGTCCCAAGTGGCAAAAGTCTTGGGGGATGGTTCATCACCAAGATCACAAGACACCTCAGGGGCTCCTGACCTCATGTCCAGTCCATTGAGAAAGAGAATCCGGTCACCTGACTTGAGGGAGGCACTTTCAGCTGGGCTGCCTGGAGGAGAGAGAAGGTATACAGTCAGCTGACCACCTCATTGTGGAATTGTATGGGACTCTCCCCTCTCAACGCCGCTGTGTGAGCCAGATAACCATTCTTCAATTTTACAGGTGAGAAGTGAGACTCGGGGCTGTTGAGATGGTTCAGGGAGTAAGAAAGCTCACCTGACTACCTGAGTTTAACACCTGAGACCCACATGGTAGACATAACTGACTCCTACAAGTTGTCCTCTAACCTAGACACATGCACAGGATGACACGTGTGCTCCCATCCCTCTTCCTCAAAATAAATAAGTGTAATTCAAAAAGAAGAGAAATGAGATTTCGATACAACTGAGGTGTAGCTGGAAGCCTGCATTTCACATGTAGACCAACGAATCCACAGCCCATACCCTGAACACCTCCTCTAGAAAGTCTTATCTGGGCCACTGTCTACATGCCTTCATCAGTTTGGGACTAGGAATTAGGCAGTCAGAAGGACCCCAGCCCCTAGACCCAAGAGCCCATTGACATTGCTCAAAGTCACTGTGGTGGTTAATATTGTCAACTGGACAGAGTCTAGAATCACTAGGGAGGTGGGGAAGGCTGCCAGGCACACCTGTGAGGAATATCTAAATTAAAGTTAGTCTCTGAGAATGTGGGGGGATGTTTTCATCATGGTAACTCATGTGAGGAGACCCCTTTTAACCATGGGCAGAGATGTTCCAAAGCAGAGAAGGCAAGCCGAGTACTGACTTTTACCACTCTCTGCTTTTTTTCTTTCATTTTCATGTATGTGCATGTGGCATGCATGTGTGTACATGTGTTTCCATGTGTGTAGGTGCATGTACATGTGTGGATGGATGTGCATGCATGTGTGGGTCTGTATGTAGAGGCCAGAGATTGATGTCATCCTCCACTGATCTTCCACCTTGTTCACTGAGGCAGGGTCTCTCAATCAAACCTGGAGTTCATCCACATGACTTGCTTGCTAGCCAGCTTGCTCTGGGCATCATCTCCTCCTCCCAAGACTGGAATTACCCACAGGTTACCATCACACCCAACAGCTTCTATGTGTTCTGGGAATCCAAACTCTGGTCCTCATGTCTACTCAACAATTGCTCTAACCATCGGGCCATCTCCCCAGCCCTTATTCTCTGCTTGTTAACTTTGGGTGCAATGTGACTAGCAGGCACGGATAGCATTACCAGAGAGAGCTACAACAAAGTTTTTCATCTCAGGCCTGATCTTAGGCGCGCAGGGTAACCTGCCCATCCCTCACCAGGCAGGACAGATTCAATCCAGACTGGTCCATGACCACGCAGAGTGAAGCCGAAACTCTTGTTGCCCTTGTAGACTCGAACAGTCCTGGGGGAAAAGATGGGATGGGGTTGGAGGTAGGTGACCTTCTTTCTCTGTCTCATCCTGAGGACAGAAGACCAGAGCTCAGGGGGCAGATGTCTCATGTCCTTGTCCTCCCAGATACCCACTATATAAGTGTCCGGCCCAAGCTCGCGCACGATCAGGAGATGTCCCCTACTGTCACCCGCGTGCATACCTGCGAGGGCCCCCAGGGACGGTTCGGCCGCCCAGCAGCGAGGCCGCCTTGCGCGGGGGCGGCTCATCAGGACGGCGCGGCGCGGCGCTGGCGCGCGTGGACACTAGGAGGCGCTCGGGACGCTCCTCGCTGCGGCTCCGGCGCAAACGCTGCCCGCCCTGCGCCCTCCGAGCACGGCACAGCTTGCCCAGCAGACCCTGGGACACCACCTCGTCGAAGCGTGCCCGGTGCTTCTTGGGGATAAAGATCCTGCAAAGCGAGGCCACAGAGTCAGACGTGGGCCCTGACTACATTCCAAAGGCGCCTCCTGGTGTCTCTCCTGTCCCTTCCCGGGATAACCAGGGAAACTTTCACTCTCCCCTTGCATTCCCCAGATGGTGTAGATCTGGTCACATGATGACTCAGCAGGTAGAAGCACTTGCTGTCAAGCCTGAAGACCTGAGTTCAATTCCCCAGGACTCACATGGGGGACTGAGACGACATCAAGAATGAGGCGTCACCCCACCTTGGGAAAGCCGCACGGACTGTCCCCATGATTCTAACTTTTGTGGAGCCTTCCTGCTTCCAAAGCTGTCTATGGAGGATTCCAGTTCCTGCCTGTGTTCCATCTCTGTCCGTTCTCTCTCTCCATCCCCTCACGCACGCTAGCAGTTCAAGTCCCGGCTAATGCTCTCCTTCCCTCCCCTGCTTATTTCCAGGTGATTGCTAGAGAAAACCACATCAGCCATCCGCGGGAATTCTCACACTTGCTGTTCTCCTGCTTGCTTCTCTGCCAGCAAGTGTGAAGGTAATTACCACCTCCAAGATTTTGGCTCTGCCTGGGCCACTCTCCCCCCATCCCACTTTAATTTTTTTTTTAAAAAGAATGATTTTTTTTTTTTTTATTATTTTTAAGTGTGTGTGGGTGTTCCCAGTCCCCTGTATGTATTTAGTAAACCTCTGCCCATTTGTCCCTGCCAGTACTGGGGCTCAACTGTGAAGGTCCTGTGATGCTCTTCAAGGTGTTGTCATCCTGCAGGTGGTGGGAGAAGACAGCCTCTGTAAAGCATAGATACCCTGGGATAAGTCCTTGGTGCCTGTAATTCTAAGTGCTCTCCAAAGCCTGAACTGTGGGCCACAGTGGTGGGAAAGGACTTGGCACTTGAGAAGGAAGGCTGTGTGCGTGTTTGTGAGTGAGCCAAGCCCATCTCTGTATACCAGCTTCAGCTAACACCTTGGTGGGCTTATGGGTCCATTGCAGAAGATTCCAAGTCATACAGGAATCTGTAACTTCCCAGGGTGATATAGCTGGCCTCTAACACAACTGGAATCAGGGCTCACAACACTAGCAAGAGCTTCTGGCTGTGCCCCCAGAGCTCCCTTCTCTCTTCCTTGTACCAGGAGCCAACCACCAAAGGCATGGTGGGGAGTCAGGAGAGAAAAGAGGAGGGGAACAATGTCTTGGCATGCAGCTGGAATATACCTTAATAAGGCCCACTGGGCAGAATGAACTCCCTGGTGGGATAGAAGGCCAGTAGATCCTTCAGGAGGGCTCATGCTAGCCCCACTCCCGAGGGAGTCCTGCTTTCAATTGGATACTCCAGGTGACCAGCAGGTCTTCTGAGCCTGACACTTCTGTCTGCCTACAGTCACAGCCTTCTTCTTATTCTCCTGTCTTATGTCCAGTCAAAGGATACAGAAACTGTCCACCTCATACCCTCAACTTCAGTCCCAAGCTCTGTAAAGTAATAGACCCAGTTAAAGTCCTGCTTGCCAGGTGGGCACCAGGCTGAATCACAGACTGGGGAGGGGGAAGTCTGGTGGCTAGTTCTTGGCATCCTGGAGCATGGGCCAGAGGCCAAGGCTGCCCGCTGAGCCACACACCCTTTCCTGGCTGGCACAAACCTTCCCTGTGTCTCCATCACTGTCTGGCCCAGCCACCCCAGTGCTGGCACTGCTGTAGGTTAATTAAAGCTGGTACAGCCGGATGCAGTGGGGCCGAATTCATTACAGGGACAGATTATTGCCTTTTTTATTTTGACAGCCCAGGAATGGGTCTCTGAGGCTCTTAGGCCCTTGCTATGCCAACAGGCTTTCCTGAGTTCCCAAGGTTTTTCCTGGGAGTCACAGTATTTAACCTTTCACTGGGTCGATTCTGCTACAGAACCTCTCCTAGGATCCTCTCTTGCCTGCATGTATTCTATCCTAGCCCAGCTTTCTTCACCTCGCACTTGATCTCCAGCCAGCGAACAGGTGGAGACAGGGGTAGGGGCCTCGGAGGCTGCAACCTGCAGTTCCCGACAGTGGTCCTGCGGTCCAGACTCAGAACTTGAAACGATGCGCTAGGTTCTCATCCAGAGCACACGACAACCCCGTTTTGGTCCTCTGTGCTATCCCGTGAGCCAGTGCACGGAGGTTGGCTTTTAATCCTCCTAGCCTTTCACTTCACCTTAACTCCTGGGTTGCCAATGGGTCCCAAGGACCCAACATCTAAACCTCACCGCCCACATACCCACCAATTTATTCCCATTGTCCCCAGTTTCTGGGCTCCGCCCAGTCTCGACAGGTTGCCCACCCAGGACAGGAAACCCCCCTTGATGTCCCAGCTCCCCGCAACCCCCAAGCTAGCGAATGTGGGCGCCCGGTTCCCAGAGGCGCAGAACGCGAAGGGAAAGCTACCTAAAGTGCCGAGAGAAGCCCTGGTCCTTCCCCATCTGGATCCGCGAGGGCCGCGCGGCAGGTGCGCACGGGGTAGCGGGTAGAGGAGCCCGCGATGACAAAGAGGGCGCTCACGACTCCACGCGCCTTTGCCGGGCGAGCTAGCGTGGCCCCTCCCGGCCAGTCCTGCATGATGAAGGCCTGATGCCCGCCCATTCTTGGTGGCTCCGCCCCGGCCCGCCTCTCCTCTCCCCGCCCCAGGACCCTTCGACTAGCTAGTACATCCTAAGGAATGGAGATCCGGGTGATTCCAAGCTATTAAGCTCCTTCCTTTGGCTCTCTACTCTGTCCCTCTCCAGGAGTCTTGCCTGGGACATCACTGGCCCAGCGAGTTCTCCTTACAGTGGCTGCAACACTCTGGCCATGGCCAACACCTTTTAGAAGAACACTCTTTTATAGTACCTGGGAAAGTATTTGCACAGGGAGTTGTGGAAAATGTCCTCCCTTTTTATCCAGGGGAAGCTATGGAGAGGGCCTTGAATGCCAGAGATCGCACTCCAGAGCAGTGGGTGGCCATGCTAGGGATTATGAATTTGAGGGGAGGTGTAAGAACCCCAGAGGTCTTGAGATCTTGGTACGCCCAGGGAGGGGTGATGCTGGGCGCCAACACAGGAAAAGATGTAGGATGGGACAAGAGGCTACACCCCTCCCCCAGTATTGGGCTTGAACAAAGGTTTCACACATACTACTCAGTACCTCTGAGCTACATCCACAGCACATTTTTCTTGTTTTGAGACAGGGTCTAAATTCCCCAGGCTGGTCTTGAACTCACTTTAATCCAGTGGCCTCGAATTCTCCTTCTCTCCCCCTTTCTCTTCCTTTGCCCCTCCCTTTCTCTTTCTCCCTCCCCCCTCTTCCTTTCTTTCTCTCTCTCTTTTTTTCTTTCTTTCTGTCTTTCTTCAAGTAAGGTCCTACATAGGCCAGGACAACCTCAAACTTGCTATGAAATCAAGGATAACCTTGAACTTCTGACCCCCCCCCCTTCATCTCCTGGGTGCTAGGGTTACAAGCCCACACCTCCAGGTTTTATTCCATTCAGGGAATCAAAGTGAGGGCTTTGTGTATGTATGCCAGGTAAGCATACTGCCAACTGAGCCTCATTGCCATCCCAGACCTTGGGAAGTTTTGATCCTCCGGTCTCAGCTTCTGGAGTAGATTGGATTACAGGCCTGTTCTATCACGTTTGGCTGAGTGGTTAAATCTTAAAATAGAGAAGTGGGCTGAGGATGTAACCCAGTGGTAGAGCACATGCCCCACAATTCCTCAGTGAGGGGTCTGAGTGTGACTCAGTGTGGGGCAAGATCAACAAGGGCTTAGTGCAGGGCTCCAAGGAGAGGACTTCTCTAGCAAGAACAAAGTCCTATGTTCAATCCCCAGCCCTGAAAAACAAAACAAAAATACTAACAGGGCATGCTGCTTCCCCATACCTAGGTCCTCCTCCATCCATTCTTGCCCCACCACAAAGTTGTAACCTCTCAGAGCGATTTCTCTCCAGCAGCAGCAACTCTGCCTTCTCATGCCACATCTCCCTTGCCCTCCCTCCCCTCATGCCTGAGCACAATTCCTGACAGCAGGGACCATGACTGCCCTATCCTGACAGAGGCATTCAAGGTGTTACTTGCCAGCATCATTGTCCCAGAACTAGTCACTCCCAAAGGCTATAAAAATTGTCCACTGGGCTTATGACAGAGAAGACAAAGCATCGGGTGAATGCTCATCCTACAGTCTGGACATGCTGTTTCAGGGCCAAGCCACTACAGTCACAGAGACGTCCCCAGATAAAGTTGGGAGCATTTGACTAGGTGACTCAAGACAACACAGAGTAGACACCAGGGGACATGCTATATATATGTGGACTGGTCTACCATGCCAGCCTTAGGGAAAGAGCATTGGCAAAGATCATTCTAGAACAATCATTCTCAACCAGAGGCAATTTTGTGCCCATCTCTACCCCCTGAGGACACTTGTCACTATCTCAAGACATTTGGGGGGGGGGGCTGTCACAAAATGACAGATGGGAGAAGGGTGTGCTGTTGGTGCTAGTGGGTAGAGGCCAAGGCTTCCAAACAGCCTTAGTGCATGGGCAGCTCCCAATTACAGAGAAATGGGGGTACCCCAAAGTTGAATTGAGTCATCTGCTCTGGAGAAAAGACACCCTCCATATGGGAAGTCAACACTAACTGATCACACACTATGCTGGATACTTTGGCCAACATCAGCTCATATAATTGTCCCAATAACTGTATTATATATATTTTTAAAAAATTTTGTTTGTGGTATGCATGTGCACCTTATGCATGCTTGCATGAATGTGGGTGCATGGAAGTGTGCATGTTCTTATGTGCTTATGCATGTGGAGGGCCTACATCAGTCTTCCACCTCTTTCAATAAGGGAAAGTCTCTCAATCAAACCCAGAGCTAATGATAAGGCTAGTCTTGCTAGCCTGCTTGCTCTGGGGACCTTCATCTCTGTTTTCTGAGGCTGAAATTACAGGTGGATGATCAACGCGAGTTCTGGGGATCTGAACTCTGGTTCTCATGCTCATGCCAAAAGCACATGAGCCACTGAGCCACTTTCTCAGCCCTTATATATAAGTATTTTTATTTTTTATTCTTTTGAGACAGGGTGTCTGGCTGGTCTCAAACTCATATAGAGATCCACCCGCTTCTGCCTCCCAAGTACTGAGATTAAAGGTGTGTGCTACCATAACTGGTTTGTTTTATTTTATTTATTTGGGAAAGGGTCTCACTATGTAGCTCTGGCTGATCTGGAACTCATTATGTAGACCAGGCTGGCCTCGAACTCACAGAGACCTGCCTGCCTGTTTGCCAAGTGCTGGGTGCCATCATGCCTGGATTAAATATCTCTCTCTCTCTCTCTCTCTCTCTCTCTCTCTCTCTCTCTCTCTCTCTCTCTGCGTGTGTGTGTGTGTGTGTGTGTGTGTGTGTGTGTGTGTGTGTGATATCCTTGCCTTAGTGTGCATGTAGAGGTAAGAGGTCAACGTGGGCTGTCTTCCTCAGCTGCTTTCTTCCTTATTTTCATCCAGACAGGCTCTCTCATTGAACATGGAGTGAACTGATTAGGCAGGATGGCCAGTGTGTGATCCAGGAGATCACACCCAGGTCTTGGGCATACTAGGAAAAAACGCTACCACAGGACTACCTCCTGTCTTTGTTTTTCTTTCTTTGTGATGAGGTCTCTTGATGTAGCTCAGGCTGGTCTTGAACCCCACGTGTAGACTCAAACTTGCAACCCTACTTCAGGTGCCTGAGTACTAGGTTTACTAAAAGTGTGCACCCCTTGGCTCCAATGCATCATGGTGTCATTGACACTTACCACCAAATAAAAGAGGTAAAGGGACACAGGTGGTCCCTCCTCCACATCCAGGCCTCCAGCTTATCTCTTATTTTTTGCTTATAGTCAGCACAACTCACCTATAGGTTTTCCTACCTAGAATCCTTGTGGGAGCACATAAGATAAACTCTATTTATCAAACAGTCTATGGATATCAATTTACTTGCTCAAGGTTGTATCATCCATGAAGAGACCCCAGGCCTCCAGGTGGAAATTCTAAATCTCACCACCTTAGCCAGCAGCTTTGTTCTCTACCTACCTTGCCCTCCCCTCTGCCCACCCCCCAACTGCTCTTTCTGTTTCCTCCTGGACACATCATACTTTCCAAACTGCCTGTCCTGTCCTAATTAGAAAGCCACTTCATCACGTAATCAGACTGGGATACCTTGGGGGACAGACCCAAATTAGGCTCTGAGTGGCAGCAAGAAATGCATAAGGAACAGGATGCCTTTGCAAATTGTGGCCACAAACCTGGACATATTCAAGGTCTTCACTATCCTAAAGGATAGCCACTCACTCTATATTTATATGAAATACTTAAAGTGTAATTAATGAGAGCCAGATAAAATATATATCTTGGACAGTTTCTGTGTTATGTAGCCTAGGATAACCTTGAACTTCTGAGCCTTCTACCTCCACCTCCCTAATGCTGAGATTATAGGCGTACACTGCTTTCCCTGTTTTGTTTTGTTTGTTTGTTTGTTTGTTTGTTTCATTCTTTTTCTCTGTGTAGACTTGGTTGTCAAGGAACTCACTCTGTAGACCAGGCTGGCCTCGAACTCATAAAGATCTGCCTGTCTCTGCCTCCCGAGTACTGAGTGTTGGGATTAAAGGTGCTCTCCACCACAGACCAGCCACCATCCCTGGTTTTTTGCAGTGTTGGTAACTGACCCCAGGGCCTTGCTTTGTAACCCAGGTTGCCCACAAATGTGCAGTCTTTTTGCCTCAGACTCCCAAGTGCTGGGATTACTGTTGTGTGGTCATCCAAATTTATGAAAAATTCATCCATATTAAATAACCACATGTACTTAGTGGCTACTGTGGGAGAGAACTCAGGATCCTAGCCTCACTCCACAGCTCTTCTCCCTTCTGCTTGGGCCATTGTAGTCACCCCCAACTCTACCCCCATCATAGTTCTGTGTTCCAAGTGGATTCTAACCTCATTGGGAAGATTATTTATTTATTATTTATTTATAGCCAGGGATTTGATAAATAACCCAGGCTGGCTTTGAACTTGTGATCCTCCAGCTTTAACCTCCCAAGTTGCTGAGATTTTAGGTGTAGCTCTAAAGAAAGCTTTACACACACACACACACACACACACACACACACACACACACACGTCATGATCATCATGATCACCATCACCACCTTTTGTCTTTTCAGCCTCTTATTTAAGCCTTGTTTTGGCTCCGTGGGCCAGGGGAGTGATTTCCCATTGTCTCCATTCAATGGCAAGCCAGGATGCCCACACTCTTGCCTTCTGCGACTAGATTCTTGTTGTTTTGTTTTTGTTTTTTCGAGACAGGGTTTCTCTCTGTGTAGCTTTGGAGCCTGTCCTGGAACTTGATCTGTAGACCACGCTGGCTTCGAACTCACAGAGATATGCCTGCCTCTGTCTCCAGAGTGCTGGGATTAAAGGCGTGCACCACCACCACCTGCAACTAGATTCTTGATGGTGACCTCTTCTTAGTGACTGCCCTTCCTGTCCCCAGAACTCACTTCTGGACCCCTCTGTGACCCAACTTTCTGAGGTGTAGTGCTGACACCTGCTGAGTCCCTGCCCTGATTGCAGGAGTCTGGGTTAGCAATGGGATGCCCCTGAGCTTGGATCTTAGAATTAGCTAGGGAGGCTGTTATGCTTCCTTGTCCCTTCTGAGACGTCTCCAAAAGACTCCACTCAAATCCCCAACACCCCAAGAGCCCAGCACACGTTGGCAGCTGGCCAGCTCCAGGAAGTGAGGTGTTAGGAAGTGCAGAACAGTTGGAAGAGTGGATGGTGATTGCGGGGATGGGGGGGGTGGGGGGGAGTGGGGGGGTGGGGGGGGGGTGGGGGTGGGGATGGGGGGTGGGGGGGGAGGCGTTGTCTGAAGTCCCCCGCTGCCATATTACCCTCCTTTCGGAGCCCAGCTGGGCGCCGCCCCTTCTTCCAACAACCTCCCCAATTTTCCTGTCTCACTTGACACCCGCTGGCAACACAGGCTTTCCATTCATCCTTCCAGCAGCACCCCAGGGAAGCAGCGGGCCACCGGGGCATCCCGGAGTGTCCAGGGGTTCCGGTTTTTTCCAGGCTCTAAATCTAGACCACCTCCTCCCTTCCTGATCTTCAGTTGACAGGGGCCTGTGGGTCGCTTGGGGACGAAAAGCAGCCAGCAGAGAGGCAGCCCCCGCTGCCCCTGTCCCAATAGAGGTGGCGGAGACAGAAGCCCGCAGCATAGAGCTGAAACCAGGAAATCTGAGCGAGCCTCCAGCTGAGTCTGGCCTGGAGATAAACGCACCAAGTTCTCTGGGGACCGTCGCGTCCCCTATAAGCCCAGCCCTCATGGAACTGGGTAGAATCGAGCTCTGCCTGTCTGTCACCTCCCCAGGAAGTCCTCAGCCCCCTGCACCAGCTCCGCGACAAATTCCTCCCTAGAAATAACTTTTTTTTTCTATCCAGAGCTTTTTTTTTTCATCTCCCCAACAAGAAGAGTCAGTCCCATTACTCACCCCAGGCAGCTCATGGTGGCCTGTTTCGGTGGCCTCCAATGCGTTTCGCTGCAGAGTCAAGCTGCAGAGCCCTGGCTGGTGGGGGCGCGGGGGGGGGGGGGCTGGCCAGCCCCGTCCCTGACTTTGGCCAGGCCCCGAGGGAGGGGCAGACCGCGGGGTGAATGGCAGCGAGGGGAGGGGACAGACTGAGCCCGGGAAGGGGGAGGGGTCGGGGTAATCGCTGGCCCTAGAGGCAAGAGCCTGGAGAGAACGCCCAACAGGACTCACAGCCAGAGTATGAAAAACCTCAGAGGCTGTACGATGGAAGCTGTATATCGATACGGCACTCAGTGAAGGAGGCCAGGGATCCGAGATATTCCTGGGTCACTCCAAGCTAGGGCCAGTCAGGAATTTTCTCCAATAAACTTAAGGTGAAACAGCTAACTGGGTTCAAGATCCTGTGACAGCCACTGACTTTGCTTTGTGATCCTCTCAGAACCTCAACTTGAATATGAACGGAATGTCCTTCAAGGATCTAATGCCATCCTTGGCACACATCTATCACCACCACCACCATCCTCATTATCACCATCGTCAAACTGATATCAAAGATCTCTAGTGTAGGGGCTGGGGAGATGGCTCAGTGGATAGGGTGCTTGCCCAGCAAAGCAGGAAGACCTAAGTTCTATCCTCAGCACTGACAAAAAAAAAAAGCCTCATGCAGAGGCTCGCTGTAACTCCAGTATTAAGATGGGGGAGGGACTGGCAGGTGGAAACCTGGGGCTCCCTGCCTGACCAGCCAGTCTAGCTGAAATGGGGAGTACCAGGTTCAGTGAGAGACCTTGTCTCAAAATATAAGGTGGAGATGGTTGGGTTTGGTGTCTCCGACAACTTTAATTCCAGAACTCAGGAGGCAGAGGCAGGTAGATCTTTGTGAATTTGAGACCAGCCTGGGTTATATAGCAAGGTCCAATCCATCCAGGGCTACACAGTAAGACTCTGTACACACACACACACACACACACACACACACACACACACACACACAAATAGAAAGAGCCTGAAGTGGTGGTTCACACATCGCTTGGGAGGCTGGGGCAGGAGAACCTTGGGTTCAAGACCAACCTTGGTGTCATAAGGAGACCCTATCTCAAAAGACTGAAAAAAAGGGAGGGGAGGCATGAAGAGACAGAGAGTGGACCTTGCCTGTAGGGCTGGGTGCGTGTCAGGACCCACACAGAGTTCTTTCCTTCATACGGTGCCACTGCTCAGTCACAAACAGAGCTGAGCGTGTCTTGGTGTTTTATGGGAGATTCCTGCCATCTTGGTTTGGGTGGAGTCAGAAAGCTATGGCTTTACCTCAGGAGGTGATCCTTCACAGGCCAGCACTAGCCATCCCTTTCACCATCACAAACACAACCACCATGACAGGTTCATCTTTTTCACTAGCTCAAGAGAGCAGGCCTCATGTCCCACTTGGATTGGAAAGACACCCTCCTTGAATGGAACCCACTTGGTCTTCTCATCCACAGAGGTACCTGAGGTTGTCCAGGACTGGCCCCTGTGCCTCGATGGGCAGCACCAGAGTAAGAGCCCACACCAGCTCATCCACTTGTTGCTCAGCAGCAAACTGCTTCAGTGCAGCGAACACCTGCTCTTTGGCTGTTGGCTGGTCCCCCAAGATGTCATCTACCTGCAAGGAGAGGATCCTAGGTAGATCCATGGAGAGTCCTCAGTTTACCTCCACAGGATAGCTGCCACAGGAAACATGGCCACTGGGCCTCACTTCTAACCATTCAGCTGTCCTTGAGATAGAGACTATTAATATCTTCATTTTGTATCTAACGAGCTAAGGTCACAGAGGCTGACAGAGAAAGGACTTGCAGAAAAGGACAGTTCAAAGTTATCAACTCAGGATTTGAACCCAGGAGCCACAATTGTTTGCTTGTTGTTATTGTTTTTAAACATTTCTTTGCATATCTGCATCTGTGGAAGTCAGAGAACAACTTGGCAGGAGTCAGTTCTCTCCCATCATGTGGGTTCTAGAAATTGAACTCAGGTCATTGGGCTTTGGGTCCAATGGGCTTTGAGTCGCTTTACCCGCTGAGCCATTTCATCAGCCCAGGAGAAGCCATTCCAAGGAATCTAAGGATCAAAGGACTTAATATAAGTGCTTAAACACGTGCCAGGCACTCGCTAATTGCTGGTTACTATTATTATAATACAATGCTGGTGTTCCGTTCCACAGCACTGTTTGCTAAGGGTCCCTACAGAGAATATTCTGGTTCCATAAAAGCATTGTAGAAGGTGTGCCCTGCTATGAATTTAACTCTCTCTCTGAACTTTTTTTTTTTTTTTGAGTGTTCTTTCTCTTCATGCTCGTAACTAGCTAATGTTAATAAGGGAACATCTATTCAGAGGGGTGTGGAGGCCATTGAAACTGGGTGTGCATGTGCACACAATGTCCCCAGAAAGTAGCTTGTTAATATGCCCAAAGCTCTCTCTCTCTCTCATGAGTTTTTGCTTCTGTCTGGCAGCACTGAGGATAGAATCCAGGGTTTCTTTCATGTGAGGCAAGTGTCACTAAGCTACATTCCCCAGCGCCTCTTTGTGTGTGTGGTGTTTACATGTGTACATGTTCATGTGTGTACATGTGGAAGCCAGAGAACATTATCGGGTGTCTTCCTCAGTGGCTCTCCATGCTCAGTCTTTTTTCCCTTTTTATTTTGAGATGGTCCCACTCTGCTGTCCAGGCTGAGCTTGAATCTCCACTGCAGCCAGGCAGGCCTTGAACTTGTCATTCCCCTGCTTCAGCTTTCTGAGTAGCTGAGGTAATAGGCCTGTGCCACCAGACTGAGCTGGTTTCCTTTTCCTTTTCCTTTCCCCCTTTTCTTCTCTCCTCTCCCTTCCTCCCTCCCTCCCTCTCTCCATTTTTTCTTTTCTGTCTCTCTTTTTTGGACAGGTTCTTGCTAAGTAGTCCAGTCTGGTCTCAAACTTGGTATCCTGCCTCCACCTTTCAAGTGCCTTGGATCAGGCATGTATCACCACAGTTGGCTAAAGTCCATTCTTCCCTTCAGTGACCTGATATCTATGAATTCATTCAAGTAATGTCCTGACAAAGCAGGTGTGTGACGCCCTGCGCAGGAAGCTTAATCTTTCTGTTTGTCATTACATTTTTATTACAGTGTGTGTGTGTGTGTGCGCGCGCGCGCGCGCGCGTGCGCGTGCCACAACACATGTGTGGAGGCCAGAGGACAATTTCTGGAGTCAGTTCTCTCCTCTGCTGTGGATTCCAGGAACTGATTAGGGGCAGGCTTTCCCAGCAAGTGTGGCTTCTCCTGCTGAGCCATTTGCTTGTCCTGTTACTGAACCTTGGAACTGAATTCATGTCTGACTGCTTTCTTACACACACACACACACACACACACACACACACACACACACACACACACACACGGGGCTAAAGAGACAAGAGTACTTGAGGCCCTTCCAGAGGACCTGGGTTGGGTTTCCAAAACCCACCTTGGACAGTTCACAACCTGTAACTCCAGTTCCAGGGAACCAATGCCTTCTTCTGGCCTCCATGGGTACTGCACAAACATGGCACATGTACACTCAGCCATTCACACATACACATAAAATAAATCCTTTAAAAATGTATTATTATTGTATATATGTGTGCCCAAGTGTGGAGTTCAGAGGACAACCTTGTGAAGTTGGTCCCTTCCTTCCACTTTTACATGGATTCTGGGGATGGAATTCTGTTCGCCAGGCTGGTGTGGCAAGTGCCTTTATATACTGAGCTATCTTTAAGGTCCCCAACTGCTTTCTAGGTGGTTCCACTAGTGCATCACGGCAGATTTTCTAGAGCAGTGAGAATAGAGAATGAGTTAGCATTAGCAGGTGACATCGGAAGGACTCTAAGCAGAGGCTACTGTGTTCGTGTTTGAATCCTAACACTTGGAATCTTTGCATGTCACTGTCTATATGCCCATTAGCTATTATGGCTCCTCACCTGATTTCAGTCCAGCCTCAAGCATAGGACCTGGCACACAGCAGGTTCTCAATGCATATCTGTGTGGTGGATCTAAAGGGCGGTGGCAGCCACACAGCATTTCCCAAGGTTCTCTGCTCTCCTCTGTTGTCTTCAAAGGGGTTAGGACAGTCTGTAACACCAGCCACCACCACCGCCACCACCCCCTGCACACCTGTGACACTGCAAGGGCTGCAGGTTTGGAATCAAAGCCAGCAGCAATAACCTCATTTCAAGAGTGTGTGGCTAGCTGCAAGGATGCTTTATGTAAGAAAGGAAAAAATAGCTCCCCCTCCTGGGGCCCAGGCCAGAGAGCGGTTTTGGTGTCAGTTATTACCCAGATGTTTCCAACCTACATCTAACCATGCGGCTCCACCACGGGACACTAATGGATTTTCTATTAAATACTAGCGATTTAAAGGAGCAAAAACTGGGGCAGGCAGAGTACTGGTGGGAACCTGGTGGGGGGAGCTGGTTATTATAAACCAGTGAGGGTTCCTCAGAGGCCATCTTTTATTGGGATCTTCCTACTTTTTGGGAGTGCTTGGTAAGTCCCAACCAGAAAAACATTGCATCAGACCTTCCCTGATTGCCAGGCAGAGTCCATCTTTACCAGTTCTGCTTCCTGGGCGAGTCTATATGTCCACTCCACTCTGCCTTACTAGGGGCTCTAAGCATGCTGCCTTCCAGCTCTGCAGGAATTAGATGGGACAAGCTTTCAGTTGCCCTCATCCCAGCAAATCATCTGGGACAGTAGCAAATATGATTGTTTTCTTTTTCTTTTTCTTCTCTCTCTCTCTCTCTCTCTCTCTCTCTCTCTCTCTCTCTCTCTCTGCATTTTATACATCCCTGGCTAGCCTCAAACATTCTAAATAGGAGGAGATGACCTTGAACTCTCTCTCTCTCTCTTTTTTTTTTACATTTAAGATTTTTATTTTATATGTTAAGGGGGAGGCAAATGCATGCCATATCATGCAAGCTGGGATCCGGGATCAGAAGACAACCTACAGGAAGTCTCCCCAGCATTTCTCCCTACTGACCCTTTCGTGTTGTGATGAGGGAATCTTACATGGTTATTAGCCATTCTAGAAAACTGTCTGGACCTCTGTAGAAAACTTTGTGTGGGTGGACAGTGAACTTCTTTAGTTTAGCTTCTGAGACACTCCCCCCCCCCCCAAACCCTAGTGGTCACACCTGCCCAGGGCCAAGATTGAGGAGTTTCCCTTCTATGGAGCACAGGCTCAGGAGTTCAAATATCCTTGTCAAGAAATAGAAGCTGAGTTTCCGGGTTCAGCATCCAGGTGAAATAGAATGTCTATATTCCAGAGAATTCCCTGGCTGCTCACAAGTTCACTCTGTTCTGCTGGAGCTTGGACAAATGAAGAACAGGGACATTTGTCTGTCTGTCTGTCTGTCTGTCTATCTATATCTATCTATCATCTATCTATCTATCTATCATCTATCTACCTACCTACTTATCATCTACTTACCTACCTATCTGTCATCTATCTACCTAACTACTTAACTACTTATCATCTACCCATCTACCTATCATCTATTTATCTGCTTACCTACCATCTATTTATCTACCTACTTATCACCTACCTACCTACCTACTTGTCATCTATTTGCCTGTGCATCAATCATCTATCACTGGCCTATCTACCTACCTGTTTATTTCTATCTATGGACACTCGTATCATCTATCTATCTATCTATCTATCTATCTATCTATCTATCTATCTGCCTGTTACCTATCTACTCACCTGTCTAGTTTTGATCTATCAAACATCTATTAATTTATATATCACTTGTTTATCACCAATCAATGAATCAGTCAGCTAGCTATGAGCCATTTATTTTGGAGGCAG
This sequence comes from Onychomys torridus, assembly GCF_903995425.1. Taxonomy (NCBI): domain Eukaryota; kingdom Metazoa; phylum Chordata; class Mammalia; order Rodentia; family Cricetidae; genus Onychomys; species Onychomys torridus. The sequence goes on from NC_050464.1 coordinate 8,038,940, forward strand.
GGTCTTACTATGTAGCCCAGGCTGACTAGGAACTTGCTTTGTAAATCTTCCTCAAGAACTTTGCTCTGAGTTCAAGGTCAGCCTGGTCTACAGATAGAGTTTCAGGATAGCCAGCGCTACACAGAAACCTTGTCTCCAAAAACCTAAAACAAACAACAAGACAAATAGACAGACAAACAAAAAGAACTTTGCTCAGCTAGCAGCCCAGGACTGTGCCCAGCTTCTTCTTTCTCTGGACGCCCTACCTTGCAGCTGAACTCCTGGGCCTTGCGCCTTCGCTCTCTGTGCACAGCCTCTGGTCTGGGGCGGCCAGTCAAACGCAGCAGTTCGCGGCCCAGCGGGAGTCTGCAGCCAAGTGGGGCTAGCCAGGCAGCTGTCAAGGCTGTAGGACCACCCTTGGGACCAGGGAGTACACCGAGGCTGGGTGGCACTCGAGGGCAGCGTCGTGCCAAGCGCACGAGGTGCTCTCTGCTCAGGCCACCCACAGCCAGCCCCTCCACCTCCAGAATCTGGTCCCCAGGCCGCAGTCCCCCGGCGTGAGCGCTGCTTCCTTCAGCCACCTCCATCACGAAGCAGGGCCCAGAGCCGCCCAGCTGGAAGCCGAAGTCCTCAGGCCAACCTTGGTTGGTGGCTGGCATTGCTGCTGTGTCAGTACCGCTGGAGAGGGAGAGGGAGAGAAGCCCGTATGGTTCTATAGGTGGAGGCCTGCTTAGGCCTGAGTCCCTCTACCGGTTTGCTGGACACAGACAGGTGTCATATCCTGTTATATCCCACAGATACATCGTAGGGGCTGGAGACACACATGCGGCCTTCAGAAAGAGGGTGGAGGACAGCTGGCGTGTTGCTTCAAGGGCGGCGGGTGCAGGGTGGGGGCGGTGTCTCTGAAGACGTCACCAATCTGCATTGCCCTTAGCTCTGGACTGTATAGAGAAATAGTCTCCGACTTTGTTATGAAAGTCATGGTATTTATTTGAAATCTTAAGTTTCTTGGTTTGGTTTGGGTTTGTAGTGCTGCAGGTTGACCGCAGGGTCTACCTCTGAGCCACGCCCCGTCTCCTCATTGTGGGGATGGCAGGCAAGTGCTCTACCACTGAGCTCTTCCTCTAGCCCTCTTTTTTTTTTTAAATTTCTCATTAAGTTGCCAGGCTGGCCTAGAACTAACGAACTCTGTAGTCTAGAAGGGCCCTGGGCTTGTGATCCTCAAGTAGCTAGACTATATCCTGCACCACCAGGCCCTGTTTTCTTTGTTTTTGGTGGGGTTTTTTTTGGGGGGGGGTGAATGAGGTCACACCTTGGGCCAGGGCCTGCTTTATGTCTGGCTTCCAGGAAACATCCATTTTCCAACGTTTCCTCTTCTTCTTCTACTTTTTTTTTTCTTTTTTTTGAGACAGAGTTTCTGTGTGTAGCTTTGCACCTTTCCTGGAACTGACTCTGTAGCCCAGGCTGGCCTCAAACTCACAGAGATCTGTCTGCCTCTGCCTCCCGAGTGCTGGGATTAAATGTGTGCCCACCACCGCCCGGCAACATTCGCTCTTCTTAACTCCTTTACATCTGCCAAAACCTTCTCTCTCGTCTCAAAAGAACCATATGCTCAAGAAACCTTAGCATTGGAGCAGGAGGAGAGGTCCCAATGACCATGCACAGCCCCTGAGGAAGCTTTGTGAATCTCCTCATAGTCAGGCTGCTGGTGGGGCCTGGCATCCTGGATACCAGGAAGACTGAGACAGCAGGATCTCCAGTTCAAAGCCAGCCTTGATAACTTAGGGAGACTTCATCACAAAATAAAAATATTCTCACCCATGGCAAACACACACAAACATACATAAAGATTAAAAAAAAAAAACTTAAAAATGTTTAAATAGGTGTCTTGCTAAGTTGCCCAGGCTGGTGTTTTGTTTTTGTTTTGCCTTTATTTTTTATTTTTTTAGAAAAGGTCTTGGTTCTCTTCTAAATGTAGAGCAGGCTGGCCTTGAACTCACAGCAACCCCCTTGCCTCTGCCTCTGTACTGGGTTTAGAGGTGTGAGACACTACAATAGGCCCTGCCCAGGATGGGCTTGAACTTCCTCGGTAGTTCTGCAGGCCTCAGAGTTTTGATCCTTTGGTTGCCACTGATGAAGGGTAAGTTGGGGCTTTCCTTTTGAGCCAAGACTCTTCTGTTCCTCATTAGCAAGGGATGATGTGACTGATCAGGGATCTCTGGGAGCCTAATTCCAGATGGGCTCTGAGGAGGAGTTATCTTTCCTCCAAAGAGACCCCTGTGAGGGCTGCTGGGGTGTTCTTGGAACACATACTCGAAAGGATGGACCAGTTTGGCTGGAAGAATTTGTGTTTCTGTCTGTGTTGGGGGTAGAATTTCTTACAGGAGACTACAGAGGGCTTCTGCATGGTGAGCAGTAAGTGATGCAATGTCTGTGTGTGTTTCCATGTGCTTGCCTGTGTGGGTGAGTGCATATAGGTGAATGTGTGTGGTGTGTGTGTGTGTGTATGTGGAGGCCAGAGGAAAATCTTGGCATTCCTCATGCACCATCCACTTTTTTTTTTTTTTTGAGACATAGTCTCTCACTGGCTTGGAACTTTCCTCCATATAGGCCAGACTGACTGGTCATCTGCCTGTGTCTGTTTGTCTGTCTCCTCGGCTCTGAACTGCCCCCCCCCCCTTTAATTTTCTCCATGTGGCTTCTAGGGATTAAACTCGGTTTACTGGTTGAACCATCTCTTCAGCCATCTTTTTTTATTTTTTAAGGCAAGGTCTTACTATGTAGTCCAGGCTAGCCATGAACTCAGAAATCTTCCTGACTTTAGCTTCCTGAGTCCTGGGGGTGTCTGTTGGGGGGGAGGTCTAAGGGCTCCTGATGCCAGCTTAGAGAGGCCCTTGAAAACTGGTTTTTATTTTATTTTAGGTTTTTTCGAGACAGGGTTTCTCTGTGTAGTTTTGGTGCCTGGTCCTGGAACTCACTTTGTAGACCAGGCTGGCCTCAAACTCACAGAGATCTGCCTGGCTCTGCCTCCCAAGTGCTAGGATTAAAGAAAGGCATGTACCACCACCGCCTGGCTGGCTTTTATTTTTTAAATGTGTATGTGTCTGTATATGTGTGCATACTCAAAGAATCCAGAAAAGAGTCTTGGGTTCCCCTGGAGTTGGAGTTATTGGCAGTTGTAAGCTCCCTGATGTGTGTGCTGGGAACCCGGGTCCTCTGGAAGAGCAGCAAATGCTCTTAACCACTGAACCGTCTCTCCAGCCCTGGAAGGCTATTTCCTTGCCCCAGGATCTCACATATTCCAGGCTGGTCTCAAGGTCACTGTGTACCTCCTACTGACTTTAATTCCTGCCTCTATCTCTGGCTGGAATTGTAGGCATGCACCATCATAATTCGTTTTGTACTACCCTGGAGAGGGAACCCAGGGCTTCATGTATGCTAGGCAAGCCCTCTACCAATTAAACTGCATTCCTAGTATAGGAAGGCTGAGTTTTAAGGACCCTGGACTCAGATGTCCTTCAGTCTTTAGGGGGGTCTTGGAGACCTGCCTCCAGGAGTCATCTCAGGGACTCACTCTCCAAGGAAACACCCTTCCCAAGGAAGCCTGGGAAGTCACTACTTAGAACCTGGAGAGTTGGGGAAGGGAAGGGGACCCAGATTTCTAATAGCTTGATGAATTATGAGGACGTGTCCTTTGGGTGATGAGAAGTAAGATGTCCTGTGTCACTTGTCACCAGTGAACACTGAGAGAATTCTTCATTATGGGCAGAGCAGAAACTGTTGTAGCCTGGGGTTGGTGGGGAAGGTAGTGTCCATGCTGAGGCTACAGATAAAGGACCCCTAGTCCTCCTCTGCCCAAGGCAGGGCATGGGCTGTCAGGAATACCTCTCTGTCTATTATAAAAACTGAGCTCCTGTGGTCCACTGGGAACAGGTAAGGTGGTGACATCGTCTCATCTTAGAGTAATCTGAAGTCAATTCATGTACCACAGGAGAGGCTGAGTCTTGGGCTGGGGTGTGAACTCAGTTGACAGAGTGCCCACAAAGCATGCATGAGGCCCTGGGGTCCATCCCCAGTACCTAATAAATGAGGCATACGGGTGCACAGCTATAATCCTAGCATGTAGAAGGTGAAGATCAGAGAATCAGAACTTCAAGGACAGTCTGGACTATGTAATGCCAGTCTGGGCTGCATGGGACCCTATTTCAGATAAAATAAATACATGTATGTCTGAGGATGAAGCTGATGGTATTTTTGCCTAACATGCACAAAGCCTCAGTTCCATCCCCAGCACCATGTAAGGCCCTGTGTTACATGCATGTGATTCCAGGCTGGAAGCAAGAGAACCAGAAGTTCAAGGTCATCCTTGGCTACATAACAAATCTGTGGCTAGCCTGGGTTATATGAGACTCAGTGAGGGTAGGAGAAGAGGGGGACAAAGAGACAAAGAGATAGAGGAAATATTGTCTAAATCATTTCATAAGTAATTTCAGCTCAGAATTTTTGGAGCAGGCAGAGGCCCCAACAACCATTTGTATTCCCCATCACAGGCAGAAAGAGGGTTTTTATACTGTATCGTAAGACCAGACAAGTCCTAACCCAAGGTTGGCCTTGTGGGAGACAGCAGAATCAGGCCCTTCCCCATGGTTATTTCCATAGTGCCTCCTTCCTCCACACATCTCTGTTTCAATAGTGAGAGACTGAGAAGCTGGGGGAGGTGGCACATGCCTATAATTCTGGCACTTAGGATCCTAGGCTGATGAAGGAGGATTGTGAGTTCAAGGCTGACCTGGGCTACAGGTGAGCCCATCTCAGAAAAATAAAGGGCTAACTTGGAACTGAATTTAGAGCTATGGCTCACAGTTGTCTTTCAAGCACACTTATTCTGAGCAGCACATCTATGCTGGGTAGTAGAGCTACCTAACGGACCCCCTCACCCCTTCCCACCCAACTCTGTGAGTCTACCAGGATCCAAGAGGCTGTCAGCAAGACTGGTGACATAGCTCAGCTGGCAAAGGCACTTGCTGTTACTCCTGAGGACTGGTGTTCTGTCTCTGGACCCTCGTGCTGTCCTCTGACTTCCACACATGTGCAATGGCATGTGTGCTGTCCCCCAGCACCCCCCACCCACAGCAACACAAAGTAAATAAGCTGTCAGCAGGTACCTAGGACTTCGGAACTGTGTCAGACTTTCTGATGTGTCTCTATCCACCGAGAACTGACTTAACTGCCCTCTCCTTCTCATTCTTGTGTTGCCTCGTCCCTACCCACTCCTACTCATCCACCCCAGGATGCTGGGTCCCAAAGGCTGTCTGAGTTAAAGTCATGTTGGAGGCTCCCAAGGTAGATTACTGGGTGTCATACTCATTCCCCACTCCCCACATTTGCCTTCTCACCTGCTGCTCTGAGGACTGCGGTGGTCAGAGGACAAGGCCGAGCATTTGTAGAGCATCTAGGGACACCAGCTTTCTGTCGGCTGTGTTTCTCAGGGCCTTGGCATCAGTTACTGATGCCTCGGAGGGGGACAGCTGGAGTTTCGAAGGCAAAGCGATCCTCTGGGTAACCTGAGAAGCTCCCAGTTACCAGGTAGTCCAGCAGGAGGGCAGGACAGCTTGGATACCCAGGCTGTACAGAGGGACAAGCAGTGGTCCTCAGGTAGACACTGAGACTTGCTGGGGTCATCTCACCATGGCCCTGGAAGGCAGGTAGAGAGGATTCAAGTGGGGTTGGTTTTGGGTAGGGTGTGGTGGTGGTGGGAACATTGTCATCAGTTCAGTGGGGCCAGTGGCGGTAGAGGGAACTGGTAAGACTCAGTGGGACATATGATCCATGATCCAGAGACTATGTCACCACAAGAGCCCCATGGCTAGTGTTATTAGCAACAGAAAGGGAGACTCAATCCAGAGAAAGCAAGTGAGAGGATCGGTGTAGCTGGAGTTTTCCTGCCTGGCCCACAGTCAGGACAAATCTCTCTTACCCGCCAGTCCCACAGTCGCTCAGACCCAACCAAGAAAGCACACAGAAACTTACATTGTTTACAAACTGTATGGCTGTGGCAGGCTTCTTGTTATCTACTTCTCCTATCTTAAATTAACCCATTTCTGTTAGTCTATATTTTGCCACATGGCTTGCGGCTTACCAGTGTCTTTACATGTTGCTTCTCATGGCGGCGGCTGGTGGTGTGTCCCTCCAGCCTTCTACATCCCAGAATTCTCTTCTCTCTTGTCCTGCCTATACTTCCTGCCTGGCCACTGGCCAATCAGAACTTTATTTACACAGAGCGATATCCACAGCACTTCCCCTTTTCTTTTTTTTTTTTTTAAGGAAGGTTTTAACTTTTACATAGTACAATTACATATAACAAAACAATTATCTAGCAAGAATTACAGTTACAATATTAAAGAAGATATCCTATCTATCTTATATTTGTGAGTCTAAGGTTTTATATCTAACTTATCTTGTATCATAACTGAGGAAATTATAACTATCTAGTCTTCAACCACATCAAAGACCTCAGAAGGATATACCTGACAACCGGGAGAAGGATGTAAGCAACTTTCGGAAGTCTTGCAGGGTAGACAGAGACAGCTGGCAACCCAAACAGTCACCTAATGTTCCTTTGTAAAGTTGGGGCATTTGTCTTCAGCCCACAGGGATAGAGTCTCTTGGTCACTTCTCTCAGTGTCCTGTAGAATGTCTGGCAGTTTCCTCTGAGAAGCAGGAACCTGAAGGACCATTTTGTCAAGCAAAGTTCAGTGGTCACCTTTCTATAGGTCCTGCATGTCCAGTTGATCGAGCAGTCCAGGCAAGAACAGTTTCTTGCCCAAATGGCTATTTTTGCCAAGGTGAAGATAAACTCCATATGAAGTGTCTTCAATGCCCATCCTCCTCTCTGAAGTAAATCGGTGCTGCCAGGAGCAGACATGTCTCACTGTCCAGAAAGTCTAAATTTTAAAAATATTTTAAATGCCATATTCTGAAGGTCTTTGAAGTATTTGAAGATTACCTATCTATCTGAAATATCTCTATGTATACCTGGAAGACTTAACTAACATGGCTATGAGTATGATTATCACAGATGATTAATTATTAATCTATTTTTAATTATCCATTACAATTTTAAATGAGCTATACAAACATAATACCTTAAACACGAGTAGAAATATATACATAGTATAACAAAATTAACTTTAAGTTTGTATCAATAGACTAAAATCTATACCAATGTAAAACATTTTAAACAAGTTGTTGCTCTTTAGAAGTAAGTTCCTTAATCTACCCTTTCATCCTATTATATCTGTATCATATCCCCTTTTCTTCCTTAGAAAGAGATCTCATTTATAATCAACCTGCTTTAAATAAAAATATTGGTTTTTCTCTGTCCCACACCAGAGGGCTCTTCTGATTTGGGACACAAGAATCTCTTAACCATTTCTTTTAGCAATATGTCTGGGTTTAGAGAAGGAGTGAGCCAATTCCATCTCCAAAGCCAGCTTGATAATTTTGGGAATGTGGGCGTAGTTTCTCTTACTACTTCCTGCTGGAGGGGGGCGCTGCATCTTATGGGGACACAAAGAAAATTTTAGGATTATGGAGTAGTCCATTAGGGTGAACCTCTGAGCCAGTTGCCTTGAAACCATTCTGGATGTTGGATCATCTGGGCCATGGCGTCATCAGAGACCTTTCAGGTGGTCTTGGCTGATCAAACCTGATGTATCTTAATGTGGAACAAATCCACAACCTCTGGCTTTCTGTGGAAACAAAAGCAGAGACTCCTTTCCAAAGCAACATATCCTTATATCCAAATTTTAAAGTCAAGGTACCTTTAAAATTTACATGTTTGTTTAACTCAACAGCTTTTATGATGAAATCTTTTTCTGTGGTTAAAAATCCCAACGACAAGACAAACCAGATTCTCTGTGTAATATCCATCTTTGTAAGACTGAAACGTTGCTGTGGCTGCAGGCTCCGCCCACCTCAGCTTCCCAACATGGCGGTGGTACAGTTTACCGCCAGCTCTGGGTCGGGGTCTGGAGCCATGTGTACCATCAACTATCAGAAGCAGTTCTATCAGAGCAGTGCATAGCCCAGAAACCTTTTTTTTTTTTTTTTTTTTTAAACTAGCAAAGGCTAAATCTACCACGCAGCAGAGTAAAGTGCCACTTGTAGACTACTCATTCCCGCCACACGGCAGGTCAGACGCACACGCCAGGAACCCGCCATAGTAGCTCAAACTGGCAGGCTGCCACTAACTTGAGAAAGACACCTAGGAAGCTGTTTTTAGCTCCGTTTTAGAATCTTTTTTCTCAGGTTTTAGGTGGAAACTCTTGCCAACACGTTGGACGCCATTTGTCGCTGGAGTTTTCCTGCCTGGCCCACAGTCAGGACAAATCTCTCTTACCCGCCAGTCCCACAGTCGCTCAGACCCAACCAAGAAAGCACACAGAAACTTACATTGTTTACAAACTGTATGGCTGTGGCAGGCTTCTTGTTATCTACTTCTCCTATCTTAAATTAACCCATTTCTGTTAGTCTATATTTTGCCACATGGCTTGCGGCTTACCAGTGTCTTTACATGTTGCTTCTCATGGCGGCGGCTGGTGGTGTGTCCCTCCAGCCTTCTACATCCCAGAATTCTCTTCTCTCTTGTCCTGCCTATACTTCCTGCCTGGCCACTGGCCAATCAGAACTTTATTTACACAGAGCGATATCCACAGCAGATCGGGATGCAGCTCAGCAGGTATAGAACACTCACCTAGAAAGAACAAACAAACAAATAACTTGGGGCTGGTTAGATGGCTCAACAGATATAGGCACTTGCTGCCAAACCTGATGATTTGACATTTGAGTTCCATCTCCAGCCACAAAGTGAAGGAGAGAATCAACTCGTGCAAGTTGTCCTCTGTAAGGGACCAAACATGAACCATGGGAAAGTACCAGCTAGGCCAGGGAACAAATCATACGCCCACTGCCCTTCCCAGAGCAGTAACATCCGTCTACTAACCAGAGGTCCCCAAAGATAAGAGAACATTCCATGGTCAGATAGCCTAGCAACAGAACAAATGGGCCCTGACCAGTGACCTTAGCCAACATCCTGCAGTTGCACGTCCTGCACATCTCTTCCCCCTTCCCTCCATCCTGCAGCTGCACATCCTGCACGTCCACTTCCCTCCTTCCTGCCCCTTCCCCCTCCTGTGCTATATAAGCCTTGCTGAGGAAAATAAAATTTGCAGCTTGATCAGAATCCTGTCTTGCTGTCCTCCTTTGTGTCTTCTGTCCCTTTCATTCTCTCCCGCAGGTGGGTCACCCCCCCCCTCCCGTTGACACCCCGCTGGCTGGGGCAGTCCTCCAATAGCCACACACACACACACACACACACACACACACACACACACACACACTAAATGTAAAAAAGGAAACTAATTCAGATGTGATGGGGTGCTGACCAGCATAATTTTGGAAGTCAGTGGAGTCTTTATAGCTAAAGGCAGAAAGAAGCGCATATAGCATTGTGCTTTAGTTGTTAGAGATGTTTCCTACTAGGGTATAGGTTAATGATTCTGATATTACAATGTACACACACACTGGGATTGCCAACGTCACTCAGTGAACTGAACCCTCTAAAATAAATCTTTCTTGCTGTGATGGTTTGAGTGAATTGTCAAACTGACTCTATTTAGAATCATGTGGGAGAAAGGTCTCTGGACATGCCTGTGGGAATTATCATGATTGAGTTAACAGAGGATCGATGAGTGGCCCACTGTGGGTGGTACCACTCCCTAGTTGGTATGGTGAACTATAGAAGAGGAAAGGGGAGCTGAACAGCTGCATGTATTCATGGCTCTTTGCTTCCACACTGTAAATGTGATGTGACCAACTGCTTCAGCCTCCTGCTGCCTTGGCTTTCTCACCATGCTGGTGGACTATATAGTGAGCAAAAATAAACATGTTCTACCTTAAGCTGCATTGGCCAGAATGTTTTATCACTGAAACCAGAAACCAGAAAAGAAATTAAGACACTTCCCTTAAGTTGTTTTTGCCAGGAATTTTGGATGCACCAATGAAAACAAACCAGCCCACCTGTGAAGGAAGTAGAGGACATGTCCATAAATGTGTACTGACTTCCTTCTAGAGCAGTGGTTCCCAACTTCCTAATGCTGTGATCCTTTAATACAGTTCCTATGTTGTGGTGATCCCCAACCATAAAGTTATTTTCATTGCTACTTCATAACTGTAATTTTGCTTCTGTTATGAATCAAATCTGTGTTTTCCAATCGTCTTAGGTGAGCCCCATGAAAGGGTCATTTGACCCCCAAAGGAGTCGTGACCCACGGGTTGAGAACCACTGTTCTAAGAGAGTACAATATAAAGATGGAGTAGATGAAAAATGGTGGAGAAATTTGAGAAATAATGACTCAGGCTGCTACCAGGGTCAAAGGTCCACCTCAACACCGACAAATAAATCACATATGTAGTACCTAGTCTTGAGTTGATATAATGGCAGTGGCATTTTGCTACTTCTCCCTAAACCCATAACCACACCAAGTGTGGGAAAACAGCAGGGGACTCCAGTTTGAATTATCATTCAAGATAATTGATTCTTTAATGTTCTTAAAATATTTTAGTGTGTGTGTGTGTGTGTGTGTGTGTGTGTGTGTGTGTGTGTGTGTGTTATGTGCAGGGGCACACTGAGGCTAAAAGAGGGCATCAAATCTTCATATTCTCAGGAGCTAGAGTTACAGGCAGTTTTGAGCCACTGAACCCGGGTGCTGGGAAATGAACTCTGGTCCTCTGCAAGAGCAGCAATCACTCTAAACCACTGGGTCATCTCTCCAGCCCCTTTAATGTTTTATTTTCTCTTATATTCTTATATTTTTCACATTTATTTCTTTTATTTTTTATTATTTATTTATTTACTTGGTTTTTTGAGACAGGGTTTCTCTGTGTAGCTTTGTGCCTTTCCTGGATCTCACTCTGTAGACCAGGCTGGCCTCGAACTCACAAAGATCCACCTGGCTCTGCCTCCCCAGTGCTGGGATGAAAGGTGTGCACCACCACCGCCCAGCCACATTTATTTCTTTACTTACTTATTCTCTCTCTCTCTCTCTCTCTCTCTCTCTCTGTAAGTCAGAGGACAACTTGCAGGAGTTGGTTCTCTCCTTTCACCCTATGGATTTATTCCAGGGATAAAGCTCATGTCAGCAGGCTCAGTGCCTTTACCTGATGAGCCATGTCACCAGGCCCCACCATCTTTGAATGTATGTTGTCATTGTTGGTCTTAGTTGTCATCTTGACGCTCCTGGGGAGAGGGAGTCTCAGTTGAAGAACTGCCTTCATCAGCTGGCTGGTGGGCATGTCTGTGGGGCATTTTCTTGCTTGCTAGTTAATGAGGAGGGCCTAACTCACTTTGGGTGGCACCATCCTAGACATGGGGGCCTGGGATGTGTAAGAAAAGCAGCTGAATATGATCTTAGGAGCAAGCCAGTAAGCAGCCTTTCTCCCTGGTCTCTGCTTCAGTTCCTCCCTCTAGGTTCCTGCCTTGAGGTTCTGCCCTGACCTCCCTCAGTGACAGATTGTGACCTGCAGTTGCATCATGAGATAAACCCTCTCCTCCCCAAGCTGTTTTGGGCCACAGTGCATGTGGAGACCAGAGGACATGGACAATCATGGGTTTAATTCTCACAATGTCTTCTGCCTCCATTGAGGTAAGGTCTCATTAGCTTGGACCTCACAGAGGCTGGCTGGCCAGCAAGCTCCAGGGACCCTCCTGTCTCCATCTCCCCAGCACTGGGATTACAAGCATATGTCACCACATCTGGCAGTGGGTGCTGGGAATGAAACTCAGGTCCTTGTACTTAAGAAGCAAACACTTTATAGATGGAAGTTTTTTTCTTCAGGCTTTCTAAAAAAATATTTTGAAACAAGGCCTTGCTGAATATCTCAGGCTGGCCTCAAACCCACAACCCTTTTGTCTCAGCCTCCTCAGCTCTAGGATCACAGGTACAGGCTACCAAGTGCAGGTAACATTGGAAAACTATGCAGATCATCAAATATAAGGAAATCCTGAGAAACTGCCCCAGATTCAAGGATCCCAAAGATCGAGGGGACATTGGAATGGCAGCAGGGGATATCTGAGGAACTTTGTGCTCGCTATCCATCCTGTGACAAAATGCCTTAGAAACACAATTTAAAACAAGGAGACTTATTCTGTCTGGCCCCATTGTTTATAGCTGGTGTTGAGATAACACCGCAGGAGAGGCATGTGATGGAGGAGGGATTGTGACCTGGATTTGTAAGCCAATAAACCCTTTCCTAATCCAAATCACCTTGGGTCAGAGTGTTTTATCACCGTCATGGAGAGGAAATTAGAAGAACATGCTTCAGTAGATTAATCCATCAATCATTTCAGTACTTTGATACAAATGTCACCTCTCAACAGTGCCAGTAGCTGGAGACCCAACCTTCAATCCATGAGTGTTTGGAACACTTTTCTATCCAATTTTTACTAACCTCTGAATTGGCTGATAATAATAAGTCAGTTTGGACTCATTGGTTGTGTCAAAATGTCCCATAGTAACATAACACAAGAACAATGAGGGAATAGGATGTGGGTTCTAGAGGGGCTTTTCATAAAGCTGAAAGTATTTAAGAATTAAAAGTTTATTTTAGAGGCTGGAGTGATGGCTTAGCAGTTAAGACTATCTACTGCTCTTGCAGAAGAGCAGAATTCATTTCCAGCACCTAGACTGGATGACTCACAACTACCTAGTTCCATGGGATCCAACAATCCTTTTCTGGCATCCACAGGCACCTGTACTAGTGTGCATATACCCACACAGAGACACATACATACATAATTTTACAAATAAAACTGTTATTATTTGTATTTTTTTTCCCCCAGAGCTGAGGACCGAACCCAGGGCCTTGTGCTTACTAGGCAAGCACTCTACCACTGAGCTAAATCCCCAACCTCTAGTATTTGGCTTTTCAAGACAGGGTTTCTCTGTGTTACAGCTCTGGCTATCCTGGAACTCGATTTGTAGACCAGGCTGGCCTCAAACTCACAGAGATCTGCCTGCCTCTCCCTCCTGAGTGCCGGGACTAAAGGTGAGCTCCACCACACCTGGCTTCATTGTTGTATTTTGAGACAAGATTCTAAGCAGTTCAGGCTCATCTCAATATGTAGTCAGGGATGACCTTGAATCCCCAATCCTCCTGCCTTCCTCTCCCAAGTGCTGGAACTAGAGACATGTATCACTACACCTGGCTAGTTTGTTAATAGAGAAGACAACAAAACTTGCCAAGTTATTTATGTGACTGCTGCTGTTCCTGTCTAATTGTTGTGTCACCCAACAATTAAGCAGCCCATGAAGCATTTGATGCTCTGCTCTGAGGTGTCTTCTGTTACAAAAGAATCTGATCAGACACTCAGATCCTGCCCTGCTTGCTCTTGACCACTCTTGCTCATGTAGTATCATATAGAAGCCCTACAGTAGAGAGTTTATAGTGGGTAGAAGATGAAAGACTACAGATGTGTGTGTGTGTGTGTGTGTGTGTGTGTGTGTGTGTGTGTGTGTGAGAGAGAGAGAGAGAGAGAGAGAGAGAGAGAGAGAGAGAGAGAGAGAGAGAACACAACGTGTTAAGGTACAGTGAGTCTAGAAATCACATAGTTCCATCATGATGGTCTAAACTACAAGTAACTTCCTGTCTTGATCTCCTCATATATCCAAGAGGTTATTTTTTGGTGTGTTGGAAATTGTAGGACCTTGGCCATGCAAGTAAAAGCTCTAAGGTTGAGCCACATCCCCAGCCCCTCACTGGGGGATTCTAAGCAGATGTTCTCCCACTGAGCCACATCCCCAGCTCTGGGTGGCTTGGAACTTGCTGTATTGACCAAGTTTGCCTTGAACTCAATAATGTTTTGCCTGAACCACCGTGCCCAGTCTGTTTTGTTTTGTGCTTGGATAAAGATTTTAATTTTATCAAATCAAGGTCTCATTCTTTTTAAATTAAGAATTACATTTATTTATTGTATGTCTTCATGTATGGCTGCTAATGAGCACATGTGGAAACTAGAGGACAGTGTTTAGGAGCTGGTTCTCGCCCTCCACCATGTGGGCCTCCGGGATTGAATTCAATTTTTCAAGTTTGGTGGCAAGTACCTTTACCCAGTAAGCCATCTTGCCAATCCCAAGATTGCATCTTGATAACCTTAACCCCAGTTAACCTTAATCACTGCCTTAGAGGCCCTATCTTCAAACACACTGGTTGGGATTTTAAGATATCAATTTGGTGCTAGGCAGTGCGGCGCACACCTTTAGTCTCAGCACTCAGGAGGCAGAGGCAGGTGGATCTCTGAGGGTGAGGCCAGCCTGGGCTACAGATCAAGTTTCAGGACAGCTGGGGCTACACAGAGAAACCATGTCTCTAAAAAACAAACAAACTAAAAAGAATATGGTTAGGACACATACATTTCATTCACAGTATCACTTCTAAGAATTTACCTTCAAGTAATGCAGACATAATTGTACGCAAAAAGCGGGCGTGTTCTGTGTCCTCTCTTTCCACACTCTCCCCTTCTGCATTCTTCCCCCTCTGCGAGGCCTCTCTCTCTCTCTCTCTCTCTCTCTCCTTCCTTCTCTCCCAATAAAGCTCTAGAAAGGTTTGTGACTCTTCTGTTAAGGACACATCCAGCACTCTCCTCCGTCGGCATGGCTGCTGTGGGCGGCGGCTAGCCACGAGTGCCCCCCTAACATAACTCCATACGTAGCCTTAGATATACTCAGAGCAAGCAGTACTGTGTTAGAGGTCTATTGCTGTGGCAAACAGTAGTCCCTGAGAGAATGATCGTGAGTTGTCCTGAAGACACATGTACCGACATCTTTTAACTCCAGATAGGGAACTGGCAGCATACTGAAGAAACTATTCGGCCCAAGTGTAACTTGGTAAACTACTTAGTTTATGGGGGTGCAGGGCTACCTACAGGAGGGTGGGGAAGAATTGGGACTCAAAGGCTGCTATGTCAGCAAAAAGCCCACAGAACCTGCGTTCCCAGAGCTTCGTGCCCGATGGCAAGCCGCTTCAGCTGAGAATCCGTTCCTCTCCAGCAACTGTTCATTGCTCACAGGACTCTGGGGATGGGCCTCAGAAATCCTTAGTTTTCTGAGCTTCAGGGTCTTGTGACTTTCCTGAGCTTTCAGAAGTCTTTCTCAGCCTCCTTTCTCAAGGAAGGAGTGCTTCAACTCAGAGGAAATAGCTGAGCAAAATTACTTCGGTGGGGAGGAGGAACGCCAAGGCATAGCAGTCGAGAACTATTCACATTGTGATGGTGTTGGAGCAGGCTGTTGGAGGGAGGGAGGGAGGGGCAGGGCATAAGATGTGTCCATCCTATGTCCCCCATGGCAGGTGAAATGGCTCACTAGGTAAAAGGGTTTGACTTGCAAGCCTGATGCTCCATCCTCGGAACCATGTAAAAGAGCCCAGCATGGTAGCACATACTTGTAATCCTAGTGTAGGGGAGGTGGAGAAGGCAGATCCTTGGGACTTACTGGCCGTTTAGCCTAGACTATTAGGTGACTTCTGGGTCACTCCCCAGCACTACATAAACTGGTACGGTAGTATACTTCTTTAGTCCCAGAATGGTGAGATAAGCAGGTCAGGAGTTCAAACCCTGTATTGTTTACATAGTGAATTGAAGGTCAGCCTGGGCTATGAGAGACCCTGTCAAACAAAAGAAAACAAAGAGGGTGGGCATCGAGGGGGCTCGGACAATAGGACAATAAAGTGCTTGCCACACAAACAGGGGAACTTGAGCTCCATTCCCAGCATCCATGTGAAGAGGCAAGGTAGGGTGCACACTTGTGATCCCAGCTCTGAGGAGATGGAGGAAGATCCCCAGGGTTCCTCAGTGAGACTGTCTCAACAAACAAGATGTCTCCTGAGAACAGAGGTCACAGTTGACCTCTGGTCTCTGCACACACGCACATGTGAAAGGACCAAGCAGATGCCATAACAGGCTGCTCAGTCTTCTGTCAGAGATCAGGCCTCAATTTCAGTTTCCTCATACTTGAGCGAGCAGTTTCTGGGAGGCTGTGAACAAAAGACAGAGTCCTTGCAGTAGCTCAGCCAGTTGTTCACTGTCTGGGACCCTCACTATGTCCATGGCAGCTCAAGGACAGAGCCTGGACCATGGAGCCAGCCCCCACAGTCAGTTCGTGCTAGACCAGCCAGCCCCCATCGTAGCTCAAAGACAAAGCCTGGGGCTTGTCCCGGATTGCCCCCAAAATGATAATTGTAACACCCAAACCAGTAAATTCAAAGGTTACATACCTTCACCCAATTAAAAGAGAACAGAGACCTTCAAAAATAAAAATAAACCAATCCAAGTTGTACCTGTACAAAACCCCCAACCCCCTCAACGGCCCTGAAGGGCTTGCAGTTTTAGCCTTTAAAAAGCTAGCCTCACAAAGAAAGAGCAAGCTCCTCCCAGCCTCACTGCTATGAGTGAGTGTTTTGGAATGAGCTTCCCTGTTGCGACGTAAACTTAAACAAAATAAACCTTGCTGTTGCTTTCTGGACATCCGCGGTCTTTGGTGGTCTCTTTGGGGTCACGATCTGGGCATAACACATGTATTTGCACACATACCAGTACATAACACACACACACACACACACACACACACACACACACACACACAAACACAAATAAAAATGACAAAAATTATTGAATTTTTTAAGGAGTATATTTCTAAATCTGTAGTCTAAATTTAGAGTGCACCGGAGAAGGGGGGAGTAGTGGATACTGAGCCAGATCCAGTCTTTTTTTTTTTTCCTCTTTGAAATAAGGTTTCCTTGTGTAGTCAAGGCTGTCCTGGGACTCACTCTTCAGACCAGGCTAGCCTTTTAAAAACATATTTATTTGTTTGTTTGTTTGTTTGTTTGTTTATTTGTTTGTTTGTTTGTCCTGGGACTCACTCTTCAGACCAGGCTAGCCTTTTAAAAACATATTTATTTATTTATTTATTTATTTATTTATTTATTTGTTTGTTTGTTTATTTGGGAGGGTTGCCCCTTGCAAGTTAAGGCCAGAATTCCCTTAAGAGCCTGCCTTGAGAAGATTTCTATCAGGGTCCAGAGCAGATGCTGCAAGTAGCTAAGGACAATTATTTGAGAGATATCACATGAATCTAAGGACACTGAGTTCTCTGGTCCATTCACTTTATTCTTCTAAGTCAATTCTATCTACGGTTTCAGCCCTGTCCTTACATTCAGCTCCTCTCTGTGCCCAGTTTTCCTGTAATAGTTTTAGTAAGCTCTTATGCTTTTGACCTGATCTTTGTCTTTCCTTCCTTCTAACAAAAGGAATCTTTCATTACCCCTGGCCCTGATAAACCTCACAAGAGATATGCTTTACCCTCTACTCAACCTCTGCCTTTCTCTCCTCTCTCTGGACAGGCAGTTCTGTGTCTGCCTCTGGAATTCCACTCCAGTCCTTACTGCACCTGGTTATGCAAAAAGTCCTGTAGTCCTCAGTCAATCTCTCTGCCATGACCCTAGGCATGAAGGAAGGGGATGGTGCGAGCTTCATTTGCACAAGAAACAAAGCTATGCTTCTAGGAGTCTGCTTGTCCCCTAGGCTAGCAGGAAGAGGGAGTTACCTAAGAAGTTCAGCAGGTCTGGGAAGCTTAGCTGTTTGACAAAATGGCCTATAGTATTTGGGCACACAAGAATTTCATAGCAGAAGACAGCTAAGTGTTAAAAATTGGATAACACCAAATATTCCACAATAAATGGCTTGCCTTTTGACAGACTCTTGGCCAGTCAAAGTATAGCTTTAATACACAGCTTGAAAGGGAAAAATCAGTAGCTATCTTGAGAGATACTTCCTCCTCCCCCCACTCCAAAGGTATTTACTGACCAGCATTTTTTTAATTGACCAAAAGTTGAACCTATGGGAAAGATAAGGCTAGGACAATAAATCTGTGTATCCTAGACTTGGCAAAACAAGATATAAAGAGTAATGGGCTCAATTGACCATAAGTTGAACTCAAAAGAGAGTGTAGGACTACAGCCATAAATCTAAACGTGTCAACAAAAGCAGGACATAGGAAATAAAAATGTATGTCTCTATAGATACCCTGAATCTTATTAGCAATTAGTTACCTTATGCTTACCTCATTCCTAGCCCCTGAGATATGTAAATGTTGTACCCGTTTTGCAAAACCCCCACAGACCACCAAGGAGCTGGTTTCTGATGCAAGCACATAAGGGTCCTTTTATTCAGGTTCAACCTGGGCCGCTGAACTGCAGATGGAAGGAAACGTGGTGATGGCCATGAGCCCAGGTGTAGAGGGTTTTTATAGGGAAAAACCACAAGCCTGGAATTGGCAATTTGGGATTGGGTAGAAGCGGCAAGGTGATTTTTTAAACTATTGGTCTAGACTTTGGGTGCGAAACCACAACCCGCTGAACAGGATTATCTGGACTGCTCAGCAGGATTATCTAGATATCTCTAAGGGCCATAAACCACAGACAGGATGTCTGCAGAAGTATCTGAAGCCTGTTAAGCTTTCCTTTAAACAGCAGACAGGATGTCTGCAGGAGGATACTGATAGATAATTACATGTCCACACGGTTGGGCTTGCCCGTCGGACTGCCTAACTATTTCTGGTTCAGAATAGCCATCTCCGGGTCAGACATCTCCCGGGACCGGGACTCTGTGGCTTTACGTGGTTGCGTAAAGCGCGCGCAGCCATGTAATTTACGCGCATGCGTGGAGTACCCACAGGAGTTCCTGTACGCATGCGCGGCCCAACCTTTAAAAAGCCAGTGCCATCTTGCATGAGTCTCTCTGTCTGTCTCTCCCCTCACGTGTGTTTCATGCAGGCCTGTCACCTCTTATCCTCTTTAATAAAACTCTTCTGTGGTCTTGTCGTGTTCGGGACGTGTTCCTAGCGCCAAATAAATACTAACAGATACTGCTCTGTATCTGTTCGAGTTATCATGGCATATTCTTGAGCCTGTAAAGTTAAGTCTAGGCCTTCACATAACATTCTGTATGTGAACTTTTCCTATATAAACCCCTTAAAGTGAGTGCTCAGTGATATGAAGTCACAACATGCCCCCATGGTTGGGCATGCCCAGCAGACCTAGACACTTCCGCCTAGTTATTTCCAGTTCAAAATAGCCATTTCCGGGTCAAAACATCTCGAGTGACTAGGATCCCCGTGGCTTTGCATGGTTGCGTAAAGTGCTGGTGCAGCCATGTGATCTACGCGCATGCATGGAGTAGTCACATGAGTTCCTGTATGCATGTGCGGCCCACCCTTTATGAGCCAGCGCCATTTTGCACCGGTCTCTCTCTCACCCTTTCTCTTGACCACGTGTGTTTCCCACAGGCCTGATCACGTCTGTCTCTTTCTCTCCTATTTTAATAAAAACTCTTCTGTCGGTTTGTCATGTTTCGGGACTTTTCCTCACAGGGTAAGAACACCAAATAACTAACACTCAGGGCTGTTCTCCTCTACCTGCTGTGTTGGATGTTGGATGGCAGACCAAGCTTGCTTGTTTTGTTATTAAAAACCTCTGTGTGTTTGCATTGAATATTGGCTCTGTGGTGGTCTTGCTACCTGGGCACAACAAGCTGAATCTCTATAATATATTCTTGTGACTCACAAGAGGTTCTCTCTTTCTACCACATGTATCCAAGAATCAAACTCAAGTTGTTAGGCTTGGCAGCAAGCCCCTTTACCCACTGAGCGTCTTGCCGGCCCCCAAAGCCAGTCTTACAGCAAATAGTTTTCATACAGCTTTTACTTCACTCAGTTGTCACAATTCCAAGAAACCCAGAACCATGAGTCCAGTTTAAATAAGAGAAAATAGAGTGTCAGAGAGATTACAGAATGTGTCACAAGTCACATAGACCTGAGTGACTAAGACTGAATTTGTTCTTGACTCCAGAACTCATGATCTATCCAGAAATTTTTGCCACTGGGGAAAATAATAAATATAGAGAGACTGAAGAGATGGATCAGTGAGTAAAGTGCTTGCTGCACAGATGAGGAACTGAGTTCAGATCCTCAGCATCGTTGTATAAAGCCAAGTGTGGCAGTGTCCATCAATAGCCCAAGCCCTGGAAGAATGCTGGGGCTGATGACAGGAAGATCACAGTGGAGAGCAATTGATGACACCCAGTGTCAGTCTCTGGCATCCTTCTATACCCACACACCCACATGTACACATAGACAGGCATAACACACACACACAACACCCCCCCACACACACACACACACCACACTCATGTGAAAAAAATCAATCATATGCTCTCTGCCCTGGCTTCTGACACAGAGTTTTTAAGACTTTATTTCCTGTGGAACAAGAATGTCTTTTGTGATAATGAAATGACTCTTGGTGGGCTTCTGGGTACCACAGGCTGGGGGCTGGTTGCCAGGGGAACCAGACATGTGATTAGAGGGTTGGAACTCTCAATTCTACTCCTATAATTAGTCCGCCATCGATGGAACCACCAGAAAATCTGAAGGACAGGTTTCCAAGAGTGACTAGGTTGGGAGACAAGAACAAGGCTTTGTGCTTGGGAAAGGAATGCTGTGTGCCCT
Organism: Onychomys torridus; assembly: GCF_903995425.1. Classification (NCBI taxonomy): domain Eukaryota; kingdom Metazoa; phylum Chordata; class Mammalia; order Rodentia; family Cricetidae; genus Onychomys; species Onychomys torridus. The sequence continues at coordinate 8,059,534 of NC_050464.1, forward strand.
AACTCCGTGGGTACAGAAACTACTGTGCACAGGACCTTCCCAAACCTTGTAATATGGATTTTCTGGGCAAATGAGATGGCTCAGTGAGTAAGGGAGCTTGCAGTTAAAACTGAGGACTTAAGTTTGATCCCTGCAACCCACACAATAGAAGTATAAGTAGAACCAACTTCTACAAATTGTCCTCTAACCTCTATATATGCTCTGTGGCACACCCACAGAAATCTATACCCCATCCCCACAAAAACAACTAACAAATAAATAAATGTGATTAAAACATTTTTTAAAAAGTCTCTGTTAGGATCCTACTCTCACTCTTCTGCCTTAAAAAGCTGGACACAGACCCCCACCCTCTCTTTCTGTTTCCTCTCTGCTGTCTGCTCTGCCCCACTTCCGTCCCTGCCAGGCCTGGCTTCTCCCTCTTATCCTCTCTTCTTTCTAACAAAGCCCATTCTAACTCTGGTAGCCATGGCCTGTGACTTTTCCGCTGACCAACCAGGGCTCTTCATCCTTTCAGTCTCTCCATCTGTCTGTTCATTTGTACCCTTTATTTTTTTCATATGTATTCTTTAAGTTTATTTATTTTGTTTTGCTTTTTTTTTGGTTTTGGCTCAAGTTCTCACTACATAGCCCAGGTTGGATTTGAACCTACAATTCTCATGCTTAAGTGTCCTATGTGCTAAGATTACAGATGGCCTGTACCACCATGCCTAATGCATACACATATGTGGGGGGTGTTGTTTTATCTTGCCTTAAAGAGGGCCTTTTTTGGCTTGGAACTCACTATATAGTCTAAGCTGGCCTCGAACTCACAGAGATCTACCTGATTTTCTTCCCAAATTCTAGGACTAAAGTTATGCACTACCATGCCTGACTATTTATTTATTATTTGTGTGTGTGTGTGTGTGTGTGTGTGTGTGTGTGTAGACCAAAGGTTAACTTTGGGTGTTCTTTCTCAGGTATCCTTCCTTTTTAAAAGAAAAGATTTAAAAATTTTTAATTATATGTGAATATGTGTATTTCCATGTAGGCATATGAATGTAAGTATTGTGCCAGTGGAGACCAGTAGAGGGCGTTTGAGTTCCCTGGGGCTCAAGTCATAGGCAGTTGTGAGTTGCCCTATGTAACTGAACCTGTCCTCTGCAAGATCAATATGCACTTTAACCATTGAGCTGTCTTTCCAGCCCTTCCATGGGCTCTCAAAGTAGGCCAACCTGTCTGGTCAATCAATAAACCCCAGAGGTCCACCTGACTCTGCCTTCCTGTTCTGGAATTACAGTACACCATGGCTTGGTTTTCATTTGTTTGTTTGATTGATTTTTACCTCTGTCCTTTGATCAAACTCTGATCCTGGGGGCTGGCATGACCACTGAGTAGCTAAAGGCTCTCACTGCCATACCTGACATCCTGGTTAGTTAATTGTTTGTTGTTGTGGGATATTTGTACATCATGTTGTTGCTCAAATTCCTAAATGGTTCTTTTTTTTTCTTTTTTTTTTTTAAGATTTATTTATTAGGTATACAGAAGAGGGTGCCAGATCTCATTACAGACCGTGTGGTTGCTGGGAATTGAACTCAGGACCCCTGAAATCAGGACCTCTGGAAGAGCAATTGGTGCTCTTAACCTCTGAGCCATCTCTCCAGCCCTCCTCAATGGTTCTTATAATAAAAAACCCAGCACTTGGGAGGCAGAGGCAGGCAGATCTCTGTGAGTTTGAGGCCAGCCTGGGCTACCAAGTGAGTTCCAGGAAAGGCACAAAGCTACACAGAGAAACCCTGTCTCACCCCCCCCCCAAAATAAATAAAAATAAACCCAAAGCCAGATACTGGGGTGAAAACTGAAAGGGAAGCAGAGCAAGCCACAGCCAACTTCACCTCTCCAACTCCCCTGCTGATCCTGTTTCCACAAATCCTCAGACTGAAAATCTCTGAGTTCTCACTTGAAAGGCCTCAGACAAAAAAGAGAGATTGTTCCTGTTTCCGCACACGTCATACACTTTTCTCCACCCTGCCATATTACTTCCTGGGATTAAAGGTGTTTGTGCTTCCCAAGCAAAGGCATGAGGTCTCAAGTGGATCTCTGCCTCTCAACTGATAGGATTAAAAACATGTGCCACCATTGTCTGACCTCTATGTCTAATCTAGTGGCTGGCTCTGTCCTTTGATCCTCAGGCAAGAGAGAAAGAAAGAGGAGGAGGAATCTAGGTGCTCAGGACACAGTAGGAGACATGGAGAGGAAACAGGAGGAGCAAGATGGAAGAGAGGTAACACCATGTGATAGAACATAGATTAATATAGATGGGTTAATTTAAGTTATAAGAGCTAGTTAGGAACAAGCCTAAACTATAGGCTGAGCTTTCATAAATAATAAGAAGTCTCTGTGTCATTATTTGGGAGCTGGCTGGCAGGACGGAAAAATACTTGTTAACAGGTTGTTTGTTGTTTTCAACTTGACACAAGCAAGAGTTATCAGCAAAAAGGAACCTTAATTGAGAAAATATCTCCATTAGAATGGCCTATAGGCAAGTTCTTAGAGCATTGTCTTGATGATTGATGTGGGAGGGTCCAGCCTACTGTAGGCAGTGTTACCTGTGGGCATGTGGCAGGCTGGGTTGAGGATTTAGCTCAGTGGTAGAGCACTTGCCTAGCAAGCTCAAGGTCCTGGGTTTGGTCCTCAGCTCCTGAAAAAAAGAAAAGAAAAAAGAAAGCAGGCTGCATAAGCCATGGGGAGCAAGCCAATGAACAGCATTCCTCCAAGGCCTCCTTTGAATGAGAATGGCCCCCATAGTGCTTATATTTGAACTCTTGGTTCCTAGTTAGTGGAATTGTTTGGGAAGGATTAGGAAGTGTGGCCTTGTTGGAGGAGGAGTGTCACAGCTAAGTGGGCTTTGAGATTTCACAAGACTCTTAGCCATTCCCAGTCAGCTCTCTCTGTCTCCTAGTTGTGTCTCAAAGCCATGAGCTATTGGTTACTGCTCCAGTGCCACGACTGCCTACATGCTGCCATGCTCCCTGTCATGATGACCATGGACCCTCTGAAGCTGTAAGCCTCAAACAAAATCTTTCTTCTATGAGTTGCCTTGGTCATGGTTTCTTATCATAGCAATAGAAAAGTAACCAGCATATCTCTGTTTCAGTTGCTACCCCCAGGTTCCTGTCTTGAGTTCCTGCTCTGACTTCCCTTCACGTTGGACACAATTATAAACTGAAGTAAGTGTTTTATTCTCCAAGGTGTTTTTGGTCATGGGGTTTATCACAGCAATAGAAAGCAAGTTAAGACATTCAATAACAAGTTGATTCCTGAAACCCATACTTTGGAAGGAGAGAACCAATTCCTTTAAGCTGTCCTTTGACTCGGTGATATGTGTGTGCAAATACATACATACACAAATAAATACATAAATGTATTTTTTAATTTAGAAAAAATCCACATTCTCCTGTTTGTGTGGTGAGTACATTTTAAATTGATACACAATTGTACAAAATTATTAATATTTTTTGGGATAGGAGCTCATAAATTCAAGGATGGATGATCTTGAACTTCCGATGTAATTGAGGATGACCTTGAACTTCTGATACTCTTCCTTCCATATCCTCAGGTCTAGGATTACAGGTGTGCTCCACCATAGCCCATTATGCAGTGAACCCAGGGCTTGGTGTATGCTAACCACCACTCTACCCACTAAGCTATGTCCTCACCCCCAAATTATGGGTATTTGTATCCTTGAAAACTTCTGTGTAAACCGGGTGTGGTGGTGCATGTCTTTAATCCCAGCACTCAGGAGGCAGAGGCAGGTGATCTCTGCGTTTGAGGCCAGCCTGGTCTACAGAGTGAGCTTCAGGACAACCAGGGCTACACAGTGAAACTCTGTCTCAAAAACAAAAACAAAAACAAAAACAAAAACAAAAACAAAATAAAAACAAACCAAACAAATAAACAAACCCCCAAAACCTTTTGTGTAAAACATTGACAGTAATAAGCAATAGTGTGCCCTGAAGTTCTGTGTTCCACTGTAGTGAATGAACTAAGCCCAAGGGAGAGACTGGGTTAAAGCTGAGCAGAATTACATGTGTGTTTACTATTGCAGTCAAGCTCTTGTTACTACGACAAAGTATCTGAGATAAACAATCAAAGGAGGAAGGATTTGTTTTGACTCAAGAGGCTTCCATTGATTTTTCTTTCCCTGCATCCCCCGACCCCCTTTGGTTTTTCTACACAGGGTTTCTCTGTATAGCCTTGAGTGTCCTGGAACTCACTCTATATACCAGGCTGGGTCTTGAACTCACAGAGATCCACCTGCTTCTGCCTCCTGATTGTTGGAATTAACGGTGGGCACCACCACCCAGATTCTGTCTGTCTGTCTGTCTGGTTTACATAAGACATTCAAGGACAGTGTTATATGAGACCCTTCTGAGAACAAAACAAAAAGCAATTTCTGCTGTGGAAGTACTCCATCTGTGGCATTTTGCTTGGTGGCCCTAGCAAAGCCTAAGATTATGGGAGACTCCTATCTGCACACAAAAGGCTCTTCATTCAGGATGTGATGTGGCCATGGGGAAGAGGCTTTTGCCCAGCAGAGCAAATGAAGTCAGACAGGAATTTATTGGGAAAACCCAGACGTTGGCTTGAAATATGTCAGTGTCTTGTTCTCTTTCTGCGAAGTCTATCCGACACATCCAGCCATCCTGAAGACAGAGGCCAAGCCAAAACTTATATATTGTAGTCAAGCATTCCTGTCCAAAGCCTGTGTGTGCCTGTACTGTGCTTTTAAAAATCTTGGCTTGTCAGGAAGGGTATGTTGGGTTGTGTTATGTCTGTAGACCCAGCACTTAAGAGGTGGAGGCAGAAGGAATGATAGTTCAAGGTCATCGTTGACTATATGATACAGTGAGATCAAGACTAGTATGAGTTACATGAGATCCTGTTCAAAACAAAACCATTGTATAGGGAGAAGATTAGCCAATTTCATGAATGAATTGAAGTTGACTAGTGAATAATGCAATGATATTTGGAGGCTTGATGATTGCTCTGTCTAGTTTATGTCAACCTGACACAAGTTGGAGTTATCTGAAAGGAAGGAGGGAATATCAATTGAGAAAAATGCCTTTTTTCCCTCATAATCATAAGATCCAGCTGTATGGCATTTTCTTAATTAGTGGTTGATGGGGAATGGCCCAGCCCATTGTGGGTGGTGCCATTCCTGGGCTGGTGGTCCTGGGTTCTACAAGAAAGCAGGTTGAGGGCTGGAGAGATGGCTCAGAGGTTAAGAGCACTGGCTGCTCTTCCAGAGGTCCTGAGTTCAATTCCCAGCAACCACATGGTGGCTTACAACCATCTATAATGAGATCTGGTGCCCTCTGCCTGCAGACATACATACACTGTATACTCAATAAATCTTAAAAGAAAGGAAGGAAGGAAGGAAGCTGAGCAAGCTGAGCAAGCAGAGCAAGCCATGAGCAAGCCAGTAAGCAGCAACCCTCCATGGCCTCTGCATCAGCTTCTGCCTCCATATTCTTGCTCCTGTTCCTGTCCTGGCCTCCTTCAGTGATAGACTACAATATGAAAGTGTAAGCCAAATAAACCCTCTCTTCCCTAACTTTCTTTTGGTATGGTGCTTTATCATAACACTAGAAACCCTAACAAGACAAGTGCCATCACTGGGACATGTTAAAGCTTTCCCTAACAATGTGGGGAGTATATTAGTCAGCATTATTAACACTAGCTGCTGTGACAAATAGCCACCAATTTCAATGGCTTCACTGAACCAGTATGGGTGGTAGATTAGCATCATTAGTTCTAGGTGCTGTAACAAACAGCCTCCAACTTCAGTGGCTTCATATAATCAAGTTTCAGTGCTGTGAGTGCTAAGGTTGACTTCACTGTTCACCTGCCTCACTTCTGTTCATTTTCAGTTGGTTTTATTCCCCTCTTAATATTCACTTCAAAAATTACTTTATCTTTTTTTTCTATGTCTTTAGAAATTATCTCATTGCTTATATTTATGGCTCTCCCTACAGTAAACAAGGATCCTTTAAATTGAGTAGTGAGCACCTGGTGAGCTAGGCTGCAGCCATCACTGGAGCCAGGATGGTGGGGTACCTAACATCCTTCTCCATTTCATGGGGTCTGTGGGAGGCTCTTTCTAGCCCCTCTCATTGGCCTTATCTATTGGCACTTCCCTGGGGAGATCAGAGAACACCTCCAGCTGACTTTCTCTGTGTGTGTGCGCGAACACGTGCACATATACATGTGTGAAGGCCAGAGTTGACATTGTCTTCCTTAATTTCTTTCCACATTATTTTTGTGTTTGTAGTCTTTGTATGTGCCTATGAACATACATATAGAGTCCAGAGAAAGATGTTAAGTGACTAAAGAGTCACTCTTTGCCTTATTCCATTGACACAGGTTCTCCCCATTTCAGCTACACTGGCTGGCCAGCAAGCTCCTGGGATATGCTCATCTCTGTCCTTCCCTAGTGTTGGGGGTTACAGCCATCCATGCCTGTCTTTATGTGGAGGTTGGAGATATGAAGTTGGTTCTCATGCTTTTGGCCACTGAGCCATCTCCTTAGCTTTACATCCCACTTTGTCCTGCTGTCCCTATGATGAGAGGGCATCTTTGCCTCTTCTCTCTCATTCCTCCTAAGGAATGGCATCCATTCTCCTTGACCTTGCACCACTGTGAAATGGCAGCTCTGTGGATAAAATTTCCTTCTCCTGACTTTGAATATACATTTCCTTGAATCTGTACCAGGAGACAGCTGCCAGGAAGGAACTTATTAATAGATTTGCCTTTGAGTCCAGAAATTAGAGGACACACTCCACACATTCTCATCTCACCCCATGGTATCCAAAATTCGCACTACTGCATCCTTGGGTCAATATTGAATTTGGGGATATTTTTGACAGTCGCCCAATCATTCCAAATATTACAACTTATTATATACTTATGCATAGACTGCCTATCAAGGATTCATGCTTCTTCCTGCTAGCTTCAAACCTCCTTTCTGGGGTTATCCCCTTCTCTAAGCAGCTGTTGGGCTGAGAGAAAGAAGATTCTCTCCTGCCCACCCATCCACAAACTGCTTCAGCATGGCAGTAGGTTATACAACTCAAGCTAAGGGACACTTTCTATTTTCTTGCCCTTGTCATTGGTTCAAGGATGAACATTATATCTGGAACTAGCCCCAGCAAGGTGTATTTCAGTATTCCTAGCAGGAATATATTAATTAGGTTGCCTGTCTTTCCCTCAATGTCTATGAATGTGGGAGCATGATGACACATATTCTATCATGAAGCCTGGAGTTCAAATCCAAGCGGCTCTAACTAAGGGGTCAGACTCCCCCTTCTGGCCTCCGTGAGCATCTGCACACATGTACACACACACAAACATACAAACACACATAATGAAAACCAAAAAAATAAACATATGAAAACAAATAAAACATCCTAACACCTTGTTCTAGTTTTATTTCTGTTATCATCAGAGAATAGCTTGACCAAAAAGCAACTTAGGGGAGCAAGGGTTTATTTTAGCTCATAATTCCAGGTTACAGAGTAGCAAGTGAGTTAACACAGGTAGTCACAGCCAGTCAAGAACAGAAGGGAAGGAGTGTGTTTGTGTGTGTGTGTGTGTGTGTGTGTGTGTGTGTGTGTGCTAAGTACTCAGCTTTCTCTACTCTTACATAGTCCAGGGTCCAAAACCAGGGAATGATGCTGCCCACAGTGGGCTCATCCTCTCACATCAATTATAGTCAAGGTAATCCCCCATAGACATGTCTCCAGGCCAACCATAGCCTAGACAAAACCTCACCATGCTTCTCTTTCTAGGCGATGCTACCTTGTGTCAAGTTGACCATTAAATGACTGACCTTCATACACCCAAAAATTCCAGAACCTTCTTGCTTTGTTCTGTTCTGACTCCATTTGTCAATATGGACAACATGACATCAGTGGCCAACATTTCCTGAAAATGCTCTGAGGACATTTCCCTGTTTAATCCTCACAAAAGAAGTAGACTCTCTTATTCTTACTTTTGAGTCTGAAGAAATCAAAGAACAGAGAGGTTAGGGAACTTGCCTGTAGCCACACAGATGGAAGACTTGGATGCTCTATCAGAAGCCCAGAAATCTGACTCTTGGGCATGCGTATCAGTGCTTTGACAGTGGAACACCACTTAAAGAAAATGTCTCTCCCTTCTCAGCAACTGCTTACTGCCTCTAGAATGTCAGGCAAGAATGACATCAAGACAGAATGTCAACAGGCCCGATTTTGTAAAGGTTAGCTTAAAGGCAATATAACTGTGTACACCAGATAGTCCTTACTCTCTCAATCCTCCTGCCTCAGCCTCCTCAGTGCGGTGATCACAGGCATGTATCATCATGCCTGGCTCTGTGAGCACACTCTTTACCCTTACTTGACCTCCCAATATTTTCATTCTGTATTTCTCGTTGAAATCACCTTTTTGTCGGTCCTCAGCAGAGCTCACTGGGGGTCAAGATGTACGTGGTGTCCATAGTATTAGTTACTTTTCTCATCGCTGTGAGAAAATACCTGGCAGAAGCAACTTAAGGGAGGGCTTGTTAATTTTTGTTTTTGTGTCGGTGAGCACACATGTACAAACGTGTGTGTGGGCCAAAGATTGGTATCCAGTGTCTTCCGTGATCACTCTCCATCTCATATATTGGGACAGGATCTCCCACTGGTAGCCAGAACCTGCCAAATCAGCTAGCCAGTTTGCTGGGGGGTGGAGGGGAGCCACCCATCTGTGCATCTTATATGCTGAGGTTACAGGTGGGTTTCCATGGCAACCTGGCATTACATGGGTTCTGAGAATCCAAACTCAGGTCACCATGTTTGTGTGTCAAGCACTTTATCTGCTGAGTCATTTCTGTTAGGATTCTGCCACTCCTCCAGCTATATGACTGCACATGCGCATTTCATAGCTAAGTAAGGGGTCTTATGTCTTAAATCATCAGTGCACTGCATGATTATGCAATCTTGCTCACACAATCTTGCACTCTATAAGCCCACATGCACATGTGCAGGGAAATCCTTAAAAATCTGGTTACAGACTCTTCCCCTCTCTTCTGCTCTCTCCTCCTTCCCCGACCTCTCTCCCTACACATGTCTCTCCAACAGTCCTGGCCATGCTTTCTTCTGTCCCCCCACCAGTAAAGCTCTGATACTGGGTTTTGTTGTGCCTCATGACCTTTCCTCACAGAGTAAAATCACCACATTTTAAAAAATTTATTTATTTTATGTGCATTGATGTTTTTGCTTGCTTGTATGTCTGTGTGAGGGTGCTGGATCCTCTGCAACTGGAGTCACAGACAGTTGTGACCTGACATGTAGGTGCTGGGAATTGAACCCAGGTCTTCTAGAAGAGCAGCCAGTGCTCTTAACCGCTGAGCCATCTCTCCAGGCCCCCAAATCACCACATTTAAAACCAACAATTTCTCTACCCCCAGGGTATCATTTTGACTAATGATTTCAGAAGGGTGACAGTACTGTGGTTTAGAAAGTCATGGCGATACGAATTTGAGATGATTGAACACATTGAATCTTCAGGCAGGACAATAAGCGGTAAATGCTAGTGTTCAGCTTATTTTCAAAAAACCCTGCCCATAGCATTGTGTCATCCAAATTGAGTCTTCCCTCCTCAGCTAAACCTCTGGAAATGCCCTCATAGATATACCCAGAGGTGTGTCTCCTAGGTGATTCTAAATGCAGTCAAGTTGACAATGAAGATTAACTATGATATGTTGACTCACAGGACCGTGAGCATGAACTAAAAACTGTCACTCATTTCTTCCCCACAGGTTTGAGAAGCTGTGCCTTCTCCTCCCCAAGCCTTATTCTGAGGAGAGACACCACAGCTGATGCTGACAAGACTTTTGGCTTGAATACAAATTGTCTCCACGGGTTCATGTTTTGAATGCTTTGACCTGTTGGGAGAACTATTTCTACCCTCTGTCCCCTACTTGTCTCAGTTTCTGCTTTCTGTCAATGGCTGCCAAGTGAGGTGCACCCTCTGCTACACAATGCCACCACCATGGTATTCTGCTCAAGTGCACAGGGTCAAACAACTATATACTGAACCCTCTGAAACCATGAGCTCAAACAAATCCTCCCTTGCTTAAGTTGTCTCCAGCAGGTCCCCCATACACCTAAGTACTCAAGACAAAAGAACTATGCAGTTTAAGAGCTGCCCAAAGTGAGACCCACAATAGAGATTCTGTCTTCACCATCCACTTTAGGAACCTCACCGTCAAGGTGTTTAGGAGCCTCGGTGGTGAGGTTCTGAAGCACACTGCACCAGTTGAAGAAACAAAGGAAAGTGGAAATTCCAAAGTGTGACTTGGACACCCACAAGCTGTGATCTAAGCCAGAGATCAGCAACATGCTGTGGCACCACCTACTGGCCAGAGTAATTCTTGTTCTGCTATTTTCTAGTGTGTGTGTGTGCGTGTGTGTGTGTGTGTGTGTGTGTGTGTGTGTGTGTGTGTGTGTAGGTCAGAGAATAACTTGCAGGGGCCAGTTATCTCCTACCATTATGTGGGTTCTGGGGATGAAACTCAGGTTGTTAGGGCAGCCAGCACCCTCACCCTTTGAGCCACCTGGCAGGCTCTGTTTGAGTACTTTCTGCAGTATAGATTTTCATCAGGTATAACTCACCCCTCCCCTCCAGCACATTTGTATTGAGCATCTACTATGAATGAGACATTAAAATAGTTGCTATTGATATCATGACAAACCAAAACAAGCCAGAAAAGCACCCACCAAGAAATGAACTTCTATTACATTCCTCCCCGAACCCATCTGTTTTCCTATGGAAAAATTCCCCATGATCAATACATTTTTCCTGAATGAACAGCTATAGAATCTCTAGGTCTCTGTGTGCTTGTGAGCATGTGTGTAGAGGCTAGAGGTCAACCTCTTTTAAATTTTAATTTAAAATTAAATTTAAATTTTAAATTTATTTTAAAATATAAAGACAAAAGAGACATCCACTTTGTCTTTATATTTTAAATAAAAATATTTTAAAATTATTTATGTGTGTGTTGTACATGCACATGTGTAATGGGGCTCACACACCTGTGTGTACATAGATTAGATGAGGATTCCCTGTGTCATTCTCTACCACCTTCCACTTATTTCTTGGAAGCAGCATCTCTTGCTGAACAGGAGCTTTTGTTTTTCAGCTAGGCTGACAACCAGCAAGCCCCAGTGATCCTCCTGTCTCCAACTCCTCAGTGCTGGGGTTGAAAGCCCACAGGGGACCACTTCTGCCTTGGTATAGGAATACTGTGAGATAAACTCTGTTCCTCAAGGTTGCAAAATAAGCTCTCTTACCCCTTGGGCCATCTTGCCAGTCCCCACTTTTTCTTTTTAAAGAGTTTTCCACTGGGATATGAAGCTTGCCCATCAGCCTAGACGCACTAGTCAGCCAGTCCCTTTGATCTTCCTGATTCTGGCTTGCCAGTACTAGGATTACAGGGGCATGACACCATGCCTGGCTCCCACCTCCCCCAGAAACAGGGTTTCTATATATACCTCTGGATGTCACGGAACTCTCTATGGAAACCAGGGTGGCCTTGAACTCACAAAAATCCACATGCTTCTGCCTTCTAAGTGCTGTGATTAGAGGCATGTGCCATTATTCCTGGATATGCTTGGCTTGGTTTTTTAAATGGCAGGTATTCACCATCTGAGCCATCTCCCTCAGCCCAGCTAAGAAGTCTTTATCCCATTTCCACATTGCTTCATTCCTCCCAGGGACAAGATCATGGTGTAAAAGGTGGTTGATCTTGTCAACTGATCTCATGACAGGTTAAAGAAAACCAACTTGATATCACAGGTCCAGTTTCAGTAGTTGACAGGAAGGTCTAAGAATAATTCTAAGGAGAATTCTTTTCTCCACGCATCAAAGGCAACACAATCCTTTCTAGAAGACTTGGGTAAAATCCTTGGATTTGGGCTTCTGTGTTTCCCCCTAAGCTCTTATAAAACAGCATTTGTGACTGGAGGTTCTGAGGGCAGAGAGGAAAAAGCAAGCTGGAGAAACACTTGATTTTCAAAAGCCAGCAAAGAACGGAGAAATTTATCCAGAACTTGGACTTTAGAGACAGGGTTCTGTTATATAGAACCTGAGTTTCCCTTGACATCTCAACCTCCTGATTGCTGGAGTTACAGGACAGCATCCATGTGGGCCACGGCAACTTCAAACTCACGATTCTCTTCCTTACCCTCATGAGCCTCCTTCCTCTGCACCCTGCTCTGAGGTCACAGGATTGTACTACCAGATTGGGCTATATATTTTTTAAAGCTATAAATGTATCATTGAAAAACTTCCTGTAACTACAAAGTAGCCAAGCAGTGGTGGTCCACACCTTTAAACCTAGCACTACAGAGGCAGAAGCAGGCAGATCTCTGTTTGAGGCCAGCCTGGTCTACAGAGTAAATTCTAGGACAACTAGGACTACACAGAGAAAATCTATCTCAACCCCCACCCCAGCAAAAAAAAAAAAAAATTACAAAGTAGGAGAGAACATAACGTCCCACAGTAAGAATTTTTTTTTTTTTTTTTTGAGCTGAGGATCGAACCCAGGGTCTTGTGCTTGCTAGGCAAGTAAGTGCTCTACCACTGAGCTAAATCCCCAACCCTAAGAATGTTTTCATTTTGTTTTGTTTTCCAGACTGGGTCTGACTATGTGCTTTGGCTGTCCTGGAACTCACTATGTATATCACCAGGCTGGCCTCTAACTTACAGAAATTCATCCACCTCTGCCTCCCTCTGGAGTGGTGGTATTAAAGGCGTATGCCATCACAACTAACTGCCCACAGTAAGAATGTTAAATCCACTATGTTGGAGGTGAAAAAACAGGTATACTCACTAACCTTAACAATTTAGATCTGTCTAGAGATAGATGTGTCCAACCTGTGGCCCACAGACCAAGTGCAGGTTCTCATGTAACCCAGGGTGGCTTTGAACTTGTCCTGTAGCTAAGGATGACTTTAAACTTATACTCTTTCTGTCTTTACCTCCTCCATAGTGGCATTATGGCATGTGCTAGGTTCTATGTGGTTCTTGTGATAGCTCTACCAACTGGCTACCTACAGTAGCCCCAGTCCCAACACCAGCAACTTCTTCACTTGACTGCTATGTTCCCTTGACCTAGAACAGCAGCTGGCACTTATTAGTCAATATGTGTTTATTGAACAAACACATATACATAAATGTAAAATGAGTCTTGGCCAGGCCTGTAATCCCTGCACTCATGAAGCAGACCCAGGAGGACTGTGAATTCAAGGCCAGCCTGGGGTACACAATGAGAAGTTGTCTCCCCTACCAAAAAAAGAAAGTAGTTTGCAGGACACATACTAAATAAAGATGATTCCATCATGGGAGTGTGATTTGGAAGAGATGGCTACGAAGGATTTTGTTTGGGATAATTTGACTCATTTCCATTCCACCCCCTTCTCTGTGTTGTTTAATGAAAGGCAACAAAATACAAGACATAATGGATGACTGAACTGAGATTCAAGTTTAGTCTGAACTGAAACTATCTGGAAAAAAACAAAAAGAGATGGGAATAAAGCTCTGCATTCATATGAGGGAAAAAGGAAAATTCAAAATAGTTATCAGCTAAGTGATAAGTGGCAGGCTGGACTCCGCTGGAGACCTTGATGAGATCTAGCCTACCTACTGTGGATGTGAGATGATCTCTGTATGCAACCCTTCTTCCAGGTCTCACTACGGCTGCCCATTCTGTGTTCCCAAGTTTGCAAAGGCCTTGGATGCAATATATTTAGAAAGGTACAATTTTTTTTTTCTAAAAGGAAAAAGGAATCAAGAAGCTGGGGTAGGCAGCAAAGCAAACAGGAAAAGTGAGCTTTGAGGTAGGTGGCCAGAGATCAGACATTTTTCCTCAAAGGGACCTGTTTTTCAGAGGTGTCAAGAATAGTTCTTAGAGGACCTGCAGGCATTCAAAGCAAAGCAACATCCACAGGGACCTTCTCAGTGCTGTTTGGAAGTAGCTCTTCTCACCCCAACCCTGCCTATTATCAAAACAGCCCCTTTATCCTCAAGGATTCTGGCCAAACACTAGTCACTGGCCCCCACAAGGAGGATGTTCAGAGCTGTACACAGAGATGGCAGGAGCAAGGGGCATGCATACAGCAGAATCTGACTCAAATGGGGACATAGGACTCTGTAGTGGAAGATGCTGGGACTGGGCCAGGTCCCAAATATGTAGCTGACTGAGTAAACTGTCCACCTGTAAGACACAGATGCCACTGTCTAGGGTACCTGCTGGGTTGTCAGGAGCCACTACCAAGTTCCTCCCAGGACACAGAAAGGCCCAGGCTGTTTTGTGAAGCACAGCGGCACTCCTGCACCATACCCAAAAGTCTCTTCTTCCCACCCCCCTCCTCCTCCTCTTCTTCTTTTCTTCTTCTCCTCCTTCCTCCTCCTCCCTCCTCCTCCTCCTTTGCAAAAGTGCTAGAAAATTCCAGTTCCTGTGTTGGGTGTGGTTGTGTACGCCTGCCATCCCAACAAAGGCTGAGACAAGGAGGTGCAAAAGCTCAAGGCCAGCCTGGTATAATGCGGCGGTACTTTAGTTTTGTTTGCTCATTTGTTTTGTTTTATACAAGCTCTAGGTGTGTATCCATGGCTGGCCTGGAATTCATTATGTAGACCGGGTTGGCCTAGATTAAAAGAGATGCAATTGCCTCTGCCCTCTGAGTGCCGGGATTAAAGGCCCGAGCCACTATGCCTAGTGGAGACCTTAGTTTTAGATATAAAATTTTTAAAAGAAAAAGAAAATAGCTTTTCTACTCATGTTCATACAAGAAATCCGAAGTAAACTCATTGAGTAACAACAAACCCACCCACAAGAATCAAATAAAAGCCCCGAAAATGGGATGGGGGGTTGGTAAAATTAAGGGAGTCGGTAGGAGGGGGATGAGAGCAGTCGCGGGGATTGACCAAGATTTGTTGTACACACGTAGGAAAATGTCAAGTAATAGTAAAGGTGGGAAGGAAGAAAGGAAGGGATCGGAGAGGAGGAGGGAGGGAGACACGTTAAAAGAGAAGGGAGGGGGAAGAAAAATAAAGCCAACGAAAATAGGTGAGAACAAAACAAAACAGAATGTCCTACAGGCAGAAGAGTGCAATCCCAATAATTTCCGACCTCGGGCAACTATTTCCGACGAAAGTTATCCTTATCGCGGGTACTGATGACGCCATGGACGCGCCGGAAGTCTCTGGGAGCGCTGGGATGGTTCCAGCTGGGAGTGGCTGACAGTTGTCTGAGATTGGGGTAAGGCAGCTTCGGATGGCTCTGAGACACCCTGGCTGGGCGGCGGCCGTCGGTACCCCATGTTTAAACCTCCTGGTTATGTGTGGGACCACAATCCTCTCCGAGCCCCCTGCATCCCGCTTCTTGTACTCCCTTCCCAGTCGGCTGTCCGCCTGGTCCTCATTCCGGGTTCCAGACGCAGTTGTGGTCTCCCACCCTGCTACAGAGCCTTCCCTGATGCATCCCGGATCTGGTTGTAGGATAAGCTCCATTCACCACTACCTTTCCCTGGTCTCATCACAACGGTAGATTCTGTGACCTCAAGTATGCAAGGGTCTTGACTATAATGTATCCGGAAAGTGTCCACTAAGGGAAAACTATCCGGGACCTCAAGTGGGCCACCTCGCCCTGTGTCTGGACCCCGATGAGGGCACCGCAGAGATACCTATAGTGAGAGTGACATCTATAGGGGTGGTAGACCCAAAGCTACTGTACTTTAAATGTTCGTCCCAGTTCAGCAGCGGTGCAGTATCCTCTACTTCCAAACGCCTTTCGCAATGCATTCCGCTACTGACGCTTATTTAACACTGTGTAAGCGTTGCACTTGATTGTCTCCGCAGCCAGCTCTGGAACAACTATGCCGCCATCTTTGCATGTTCCAGACGCACAGCGCTACCCAAGCAGAGGTGCTATCTGAATTCTCCGTGGATGTGGCAAAGAGGAATGAATGCTAGAGGTGCCGCTGAACAGTGTCCGACCAAGAGAAATATGTAGGCGAGAGACCTTCTGTTACCTTGTGAGAACGTTTTTTTTTTTTTGTTTCCTCTTTTATTAGTTAATAGTTTCTGGTTTGATTATCTGAGTTGGAATGCTGGCCCAGAATCCTGCCTGGTAAAGCCAGTGCCACCATTTCCAGTTTTGTTTGTTTGTTTGTTTTTTGTTTTTTGAGACAGGGTTTCACTGTGTATCCCTGGGCCGTTCTAGAACACACCCTGTAGAAGAGGCTGGCCTCGAACTCACAGAGATCCGCCCGCCTATGCCTCCTGAGTGCGCCCCCCCCCCCCAGTGTGCCCCTTCCCCCATTTCCAGTTTCTTAACACAAGCCTTTGTATTTCTTCTGGTTCTCATGGTGATCTGTAACATTGTGCCACCTGTTTAATAGGCTATGATGCATGATTCTGGGTGTGGGAACCTGATTAATTCTAGGAATTGCTCATTCTGATGAGGTCTACAGTTCTTTGGGGGGGACTTTATTACTATCTATGTGACTATTTAAGGAAGTAAAAATTTTGTTGCTGGGTGTGGTGGTGCACTTCTGTAATCACAATATCCTGAAAGTTGAGGCAGTACATTTTTGAGTTCCAAACTATCCTGGGCTACCTAGTGAGATCCTTTCTCAAAAAACAAATAAGGGATTGGGAGATGGCTCTGTTGATAATGCCTTGTAATCTGGAGGACTCAAACTTGATGGCCAGACCTTATGTTAAAGCACAAAAGTTGAGGGGCTGGGAGATAGCTCACTGGGTAATAGTACTTACTTTGAAAGCATGACGTCCTGAGTTTGGATCCCCAGTACCACAGTAAAATATGTGGCTTGATGGCTATCAGCCTAGAGCTCCCCCATACCCTGCCCAAGAAAAGGGAGCTCCAGGTTTAGCAGGAGACTCTAAGGGCATATGATGGAGAATGATAGAGAACACTTAAACATCCTCCTCATGCCTGCAAACATTCATCTGCAAGCACCCACCCTCAACAACAGTTAGTAAATAAATAGTAAAATAAGAAGGCCTTTCTCATCTTACTTTAAAAAAAAAAAAAAAAGAATGTGGTGGGTAGTGTGGGTCTATAATCCTTGCCCGGGGAGGAGGTGACAGTGGGGTCTGCTGGACCTGCTGGCCAGCCAGTGTAGCTGAATCTGTGAGCTCAGGTTCAGAGAGGGAGCATGCCTCAAAAAAATGTGGGAAAGTGATGGGGTGGTAGTTCACTGAGAGATTGCTCGCCCAGCATACATGAAGCCCTAGGTTCAATTCTCAGTACTGACAAGAGAAAGAAAGGACCCCATTGACTTGAGGTTGCCTTGACCAATACTTTTGGATAGAGAGCTAGCTTGGTGAGTGAAGTACTTGTCTTGCAAGTGTGAAGACCAGAGTTCAAACCCCCAGAACATATGTAAAAACATATGTAATAGCATGTGTCTTTGTAATTCCTGTTTTCCCACTGTGCAATGGGAGGATCCTCAGGAACACACAGGCCAGCTGGCTTGGCAAACACCACAGTGAACAAACAAGTGGGAGGGACATCACAGGGTGTCTTCTGGTGGCCACATAATGTCATCAGAAGACATTAGCCACCCACACTTAGACAAAGGCACATACACAAATTTTCAAAAATTAAAAATAAGTCTGGGCATGGTCACACATATCTTTAATCCCAGCATTTAGGATGCAGAGGCAGGCTGTTGAGGCCATGCTGATCTACATATTGAGACGCTGTCTCAAACAATAACAGAAATAAAACCAGGGCTAGTGAGATGTCTCAGTGGGTAAGGGCACCTGCTGCCAAGCCTGATGAACCTGAGTTTAGTTCCCTGGATTCACATGGTAGAAAGAGAAATAACTCTCAAAAGTTGTCCTACACACACACGTACACACACACACACACACACACACACACACACACACACACACTGTGGCACCCACATACACACAGAAACAAAAAAATAAAATATAATTTAAAGTAAAGTGGAGCATAATTGAGAAAGATATGTCAACCTCTGGCTTGAGCACACTTAAACATGTCCATGTACACCTGTAGACACGTGCACACACAGACAAGTATACACACAGCCCACAGACAAACTAATAAAAGGGATTTGTTGCCCTAAAGGCAAATCACAGTGTTCATCTTGAGGGTGGAATAATGCCCATCAATCTGGGTATGAATCTCAAGTGCAGGAGTAAACTCAGGGCTTGGGATATGTGCTGGGGGATAGATAAATCCTTCCACAGCAGTTACTCACTCTGTGTCTTTCTTCACAGCCTTCAGCATGGACTTCCTTGTTCTCTTCTTGTTCTACCTGGCCTTCTTATTGGTTGGTGTAGTCATGATCTGCATCATCACAAAAAACCAGCGTTTGAAAGGCCTGGTCCTGGGAGGCGCACAGGTAGCAATGATCCTGCTGAAGTCTGAATACTGTAATAGCCATAGTCTTAGAGGCTCACTGGGCCAGGTGCTGTGAGCCCTGCCTTTAACCCCAGCTCTTGGGAAGCTGATATAGGAGGATTGAGAACTAAAGGCCATCTGGGGCTCCATAGAAAGACCCTGTGTCCAAACAAACAAAAAATAATCTTGTTACTTTGCTTTGAGATAGGTCTAGTTTTCAAGGTTGGCTTTTTTTGTTTGTTTGTTTGTTTGTTTGTTTGTTTTTTAAGACAGGGTTTCTCTGTGTAGCTTTGCACTTTTCCTGGATCTTGCTCTGTAGACCAGGCTGGCCTTGAACTCACAGAGATCCGCCTGGCTCTGCCTCCCAAGTGCTGGGCTTAAAGGCGTGCGCCACCTCTGCCCAGCAAAGGTTGGCTTTTTAAACACCTTGTAGTTGGGCAGGGATGTGAATAGTGTTTGCATAGACATGCTTGCAGCAGGCGTGAAGCTAGAAGTGGGCGACATGAGAGCAGTAAGCTGAGCATCTGGCTGTCCATTGTCATTTGACATCATACCATCCATCTTCCTCTGGGGGGTCAAAGCAAAATGGGGGGAAGTAGCCACGAGAAGAGGCTGATTTGGGACGACCCTGGGGCTCTGGAGGTGGACTTTGAACATGGGGACCCAGGGTAAAGAAAGGCAGCTTTCACACCAGCCTCTGCCCACTCCCTTTTCTTCAAAGACTCTGACATGTACATCTTTGCAGTCAAAGTAGAAATGCAGAAATTGTCTACACTTCCTAAATCCTAGCACTTAGGAAGCTGAGGCAGGAGGATCATGAATTCCAGGCTAGCTTAGGTTACATAATGAAACTGTTTCAAAAATAGAGGGGGAGCTGCAGTGATGGCTGAGTGGTTACAGTGTTTGCCAGAAGGTGGTTAGAGTACAACCAGAAGGACTGGAGTCCAGATCTCCAGAATGCACATAAATAAATGCTGGCTGGGATGGTGGCCAACCTGTAATTTCAGTACCTGGGAAGCAATGACAGGAGAGCCTCAGTGCAAATTGGTGGCTAGACTAGCCAAATAGGTGAACTCTGAGAGACCCTGTGCCAATATATAAGGTGAGAACAATCAAGAAAGACATCTGACACCAACCTCTGAGCACATACATGTGCACACGTGTGCACAGAAACACACGCCACACACATGCACCATAACAACACGGGCAAGTTGGCCTGAAAGGAAAGGTTGTGGAAGCAAGTCCTCCTTATTCTCTTGGATTGCTTCTCTGTCATATGAAGAGACAGTGGCTAGAAGCACCACCATTGCCAGTTTGTGTGGGAGTAAGGGCTGAGAAAGGAGGCTGACCTTCTCCTGTGATTTCAGGTGTGCTCCTGTATAATCCCACAGTGTCTTCAGAGGGCTGCGCAGAGGCTTCTTCATCAGCTCTTCCACACACGGTATTTGTGGATCAGGGTTTAAACATGGCTGAATTCAGTCTGCAGAATTGCATGTTGCCATGCTGTAGCTGCTGGAAGTGCCTTGTGGTTTCCAGCCTAGAAAGGGGAAGGATGCTGGAAGCTTCCAGAGTGTTGAAGATGCCTGCTTTTATCTTTTCATTTATTGATTGATTATAGTGCTGGGGATTGAACTGAGGATGTTGTGTATGTCTGGCAGGCTCTCTACCTTAACTACTGACCTCTAACCCCAGACCAACATGGCCACTTTGTTTTGGTTTTGTTGAGACAGGGTCTCATTCTATAGCTCAGGTAAGTTTATAGCTGGCTTGGAATTGGCTACATAGACCAGACAAACTCATGATAGTCCTCTAGCCTCAGCCTTCTATATTATCTTGGATAATAGTCATGAGCCACTGTGCTTACTGCCATCACTTCTGCTTTCAAGTGAAGATGCTTAAGAGAAGGAAAGTATTCTTAAATAGTTCTGTAAAATCTATGCAAAATATGTTTGTTTTTAATTTATTGTTTCCTTTAAATATGTATGTGTGTGTTCCTGAGTGTATGTGTACCACATGCGTGTAGGAGCTGGTGGAGGTCAGACACTGGCATTGGATTCCCTGGAACTGGAGTTACAGATGGTTGTGAGCCACTGTGTGGATGCTGGGAACTGAACTTGGTCCACTGCAACAGCAGCAAATGCTCCCAATTACCATCTTCCCAACCCCAATTACTACTACTACTATTATTATTATTATTATTCTAGACAGGGTTTCACCATGTAGCTTTTGGAACTTTCTATGTAGAACTCATAGAGATCTGCTTGCCTTTGCCTCCTGAGTGCTTGAATTAAAGGTTTGCACCTCCTTGCCCAGCTTTTACTTTGGTTACAAAACAAGAGCTTTACTATATAGCCCTGGCTAGCCTGTACTTGCTGTGTAGCCTAGGCTGGCTTCAAACTCAAGGCAAACCTGGCTCATCCCCGAAGTGCTGGGATTACAGGCATGTGTATCACGTTGGGCCCTTATTTAACTCTTATAGGAAGTGATTGGCTTAGGTATGGTCCTTGGACTCATGTGATTTCTTCTTGGAGTGGCCTGTGCATAAGCCACATGTGCTTCCTTCCAGCAACCCCACCTTCATTGTCCTGCACCTGCTCTTGCAAGGGCTAGTTTATGCTGAGTACACCTTGGAAATATTTGGCTACTGCCAGGAGCTGGAGTTCTATCTGCCTTACCTTCTCCTGCCCTATTTGCTGCTGGGCGTGAACCTGGTATTCTTCACTCTGACTAGTTCAGCCAATCCGGGTAAGTCAGGAATCAGGCTAGTACCAGCTCAAGCCTCTTGCTGATCATGTCATAGGTAACACCGTTCCCTAGAAGATGGCAGAAGATTCCCCCTCTTATGTTTTCACTTTTTCAGTTTTGAGTGTTTTCTATTTTTATTCTTGGTCTTTGACCCATGGGTTATTTAACTAGTGTGAAATCTTTCAGTGTGCATTGTTTATTTTGAGACAGGGATTTGCTCTGTGTCTCAGAGGGCTGACCTTGAACTCATGAGCTTCCTACTTCTGCCAAAATGCTGGGGTCACAGCCATGTGCCACCATGCTGGGGTCACAGCCATGTACTGGTTTCAATACACTTTTTAGTTTTTGAAATGTTCATTCACTTGCTTATGTCTACTTGGAGCCATGGTCAGTATGACACAACTTCCTTTTTATTTTATTTTACTTTTTTAATTAATTAATTAATTAATTTGTTTTTTCCAGACAGGGTTTCTCTGTGTAACAGCCCTGGCTGTCCTGGAACTCACTTTGTAGATCATACTCTGCCTCCAGAGTGCTGGGATTAATTGTGTGCACCACCCCAGCCTTTTCTCTTTTGTAATGATGCTGGGGATTGAATTCAGATTGAATTCAGGCCCTCTGGATGCTAGGCGAGTGCTCTGCCATTGTACTACTTCCCAGCCACAGGGCTCCATTTCTGTAAGTGCGTTAGAGAGAGATCGGGAGTGACTGTTTAAAAGGTGCTTTTCAGGGTGACGATTGTGTTCCAGCATGGATTGTGGCGATGGTTACACAACCCTGGTGCCCTGTCAACCACAGAACTGAGTGTGCTTTAAATTGGCTTACATCTATAATCTCAGCATTTGAGAGGCTAGGGCAGGAAGATTGCATCAAGTTCAAGGCCAGCCTGTGCTACAGTATGAAAACTGTCTCAAGAAACCAAATAAAGGGCCAGTAAGATGGCTCAGTGGGTAAAGGCACTTGTGTGGGGCACAAGCTCAGCCTGGCAATGTATTTGATCCCTAGGACATATAGTAGGGGGAGAGACCTGACTCCTCACAGTTGCTCTCTGGCCTTCACATGTGCTGTAGCCCACACACCCCCACACACATTAGTCACTCCAACATACAATAAATACAACAAAGAAGTGAATTGGATTCCTGAGTTATGTCTT